>NC_085031.1:3157331-3210229 GCF_963692335.1 Osmerus eperlanus
ACTGATTACATTGGTTCGAAACTGTGACAGACAGACAGACAGACAGACAAGAATGGTTGAAACAGATTACTTTTCAGATACAGATGACAGATACACAGAGATAAGTCCATAGACAATCCATAGACACCCAGTGCATCAAATAACTGGTTTACTGCATTCCGTTGCTGTTTGTTTTGTAGGCATAAGATACTTGTATGTGCATGTGTGATTGAGAGAATGAGAGACAAGGAGAAGGAGAGGGAGGTAGACTGATAGGAAGAGAGGGAATAGACGGTGAAAGAGTGAACAAGAGTGTGAGAAAGGAAACGCGTTCCCCAGACACAAAGAAGAACAGGAAGCAGAGGATATAAATGGTGGAGTCTGACTGGTGGATGATCTGGTCCACAGATGAATGACAGAAGAGGGGACGAGGGGGGTGAGGGAGGACATCGATGCACTGTCAGGTCACAATCTTCTGTTACTTCGACGACGGGCTGTGTTCTTCCATCCCCTCTTAATTGGGCAAACGTATGCTATCCCCTCCATCTATCTTTCTCTTCTCTCTTATCCTCTCTTCATCTCTCTCTTTCGCTGCCATTTCTTGTTCTTTCTCTGTCGTTCTCTCTTCCCCTCTCTTCCCTTCTCTCCCTAACTCTCTGGTGTAGCTTGTAAAGAGCTTGACCTCGATCACTGGATAAACCAATGCCTTCTCCTTAAACAATGCTTACACTGACCATGGAACAGAAGAGAATAGTGAGCGTCTGAGTGTGTGTGCGTACAGTGTGTGTGTGTGTGTGCACGCAGAACATCGCACACATGAGAAGCCATCTGACTATAATCCTAGGGACGTGGCATACCGCATGATTCAGCATGGTTACGGAACTACTTTGTGGGTGCGTGTGTGTATGCGTGTGCGTGTTTGGGTGCATTTCAGTGGGAGGGTATATGTGTGTGTATGTGTGCATGAATGTTTACGTGTGTGTTTGGGTTGCTGTGGATATGTATACAACTCAACAGTGTGTTTCAAAGCTACTACCTAAACAGTAAGCTACCCTGACCTGCAGCAGGGTTGAGAGCCTAGTTAGGTAAAGCAGGGCTTTGTGACTGTACGTGCTAGGCAGAGAGTGTGTGAAGACGTGCGTGTGTGTTCGAGGCAGAGATGTGTGTGCATGTGAGGAAGAGTGTGTGTGAGCCATACAGAACAGAACCCTGCACATCCCATAATTACTGGGTTAGGGCCCAACCAAACTAACACACACAAATAGACACGCGCACACCCCTATCGGGCAGGGTAGAGACAGACACATACTGACACACACATTCAACTTCTGACACTCCCGGACTCAGTCATAGCCTTTTTAAAGAGGTGGAGTCACATATCTTACCCATAAATGAACACTTAATAACACCCTTAAAGGAGAGAATTAAATTATATTTAGATGGGCAGTAACACAATGTTATATTTAGTCTAATTGCAGTGTGCCCCACTATAAAACTATACAACCAAATCCCATGGATAAATTAAGCAAGCTCACCCTCTAGTGGAATCCTAAAAGAATGACACGAGACCAGACTCCCCCACACAGCAGAAGATGTTTGCGTGCGTGTCTGTGGGTGTGTGCTTTCACCACAGGTCAGCGCTGGCAGTCTTACCGCTCTTTGTGGACAACTGGTTGTGGTATTCTGGGAACTGCGTTTCCACGGGGACGCTGATGGTGCGTCGCAGCAAGCGGACCTTGCATGAGTCCGCCCTCCTCTCCTGGAGCAACAACGGATGAATCTGCTGAGATGAGAGAGGGAGGGAGTAAAGGAGAGAAGGACAAAAAAAATAAGCTGGTGGATTTAAACGAACAACAATGTATTGTCTGTATCCCTCTTTGTCTTTCAGAGTACAGCAGAGCAGAGCAGAGCAGAGCAGAGTAGAGTAGAGCAGAGCAGAGTAGAGCAGGGCAGAGCAGAATAGAGCAGAGCAGAGTAGAGCAGAGCAGAGCAGAGCAGAGTAGAGCAGAGCAGAGCAGAGCAGAGTAGTGCAGAGCAGAGCAGAGTAGAGTAGAGTAGAGCAGAATAGAGCAGAGTAGAGCAGAGTAGAGTAAAGCAGAGTAGAGCAGAGCAGAGCAGAGCAGAGCAGAGTAGTGCAGAGCAGAGCAGAGCAGAGCAGAGTAGAGTAGAGTAGAGCAGAGCAGAGCAGAGTAGAGCAGAGTAGAGCAGAGTAGAGTAAAGCAGAGTAGAGCAGAGTAAAGCAGAGTAGAGTAGAGCAAAGCAGAGTAGAGCAGAGTAGAGCAGAGCAGAGTAGAGCAGAGTAAAGCAGAATAGAGCAAAGCAGAGTAGAGCAGAGCGGAGTAGAGCTGAGTAGAGCAGAGTAGAGTAAAGCAGAGTAGAGCAGAGTAAAGCAGAGTAGAGCAAAGCAGAGTAAAGCAGAGTAGAGCAGAGCAGAGCAGAGTAGAGTAAAGCAGAGTAGAGCAGAGTAGAGCAGAGTAGAGTAGAGCAGAGTAAAGCAGAGTAGAGCAAAGCAGAGTAAAGCAGAGTAGAGCAGAGCAGAGCAGAGCAGAGCAGAGCAGAGTAGAGTAGCGTAGAGTAGAGCAGAGTAGAGTAGAGCAGAGTGAAGCAGAGTAGAGCAAAGCAGAGTAAAGCAGAGTAGAGCAGAGTAGAGTAGAGCAGAGCAGAGTAGAGCAAAGCAGAGTAAAGCAGAGTAGAGCAGAGCAGAGCAGAGTAGAGCAGAGTAGAGCAGAGTAGAGTAGAGTCAAAAATATTGCAGCAAAGCAGGTCAAAGTAAGTAAACCTGAAGCCAAATAGAGTAACAGCAGATAAAGTAGAGTACAACGGTTTCATCTACAGATTGGGTTATCCACCAGGCAGTGTTGAGCTGATTAAATATAGTGCAGATAGTCCAGGGTTGAATCAGTGAAGACATTAGCTGGACATACGTCTGTGTCGGGACCTAGCTGCCGCCTGGATGGCCATTCATTAAACACACAAAGGGAGGGAGGGCAGGGATGAGAGAGGGCTAAGAGAAAGAGAAGTGTCCAGATGTCCCGCTGACGCAGAGTGATAATGGCTTATCGAACAGCTGCAGGTCACTCCGTAGCGGCCCTCTCTTTACTCTCTCCCACTCAATTTCAAAATCAACAATGCTTTATTGACACAGAAAAGAACTTTGAATTATTAATACATTATTTCAGAAGGAGTAATGCTTATTCATCATGCAATGTGACACACATGCATGCGGGGATTGGAGTAAGCTCCCTGGTTATTATTGCGACGAGCACGGGGAAAACATGCAAGCTCCATACAGAAAAGTCAGGCAGATCCTACCTGAGCACCAACCAGTGCCACATGCAGGCATCAAACCCAGGACCCTTTTTGCTGTGAGGCTTTATTGCAAGTAAATATTCATGGCTACTATACATATTAATTCAAAAACAACAACTTTTTCCTCCCTCTGTCTCTCTTTCGCCTTCCCCCTCTCTAGAGGTCACCTGTGTCATAGCTTGAACATGGCTCCTGGTAACCACAGAGACCAGCAACGGAACTCAACTTAAGAGTTGATCTCCCAAAGGGCTTTCATTATAACGTTAGCTGGGGAATAATCAGCGCTAGTGTGTTTTACAAATGTACAATTCAACACCAAGTTATTTCGCCGTAATTTCCTTTGACAACAAATTAGCTGCCTAACATAGATAATAAATAGTTAGTGTACTGTGCTTCAAACATCATTCTGTACATGACAAAAAACCTTGTTTGTGCATGGGTAGTCAGGGTTTTTGTGGACATGAATTACATTTTTTTAGGCTTTCCAATAACCATAGCTACATTTTTGTTTTTAATGTATTAGCATCATGTTAGACTACCGTAAATCCAGATATCAATACTGATGGAAGTTAGAGATAAAAATACAGATTTGTGGTCAGAGAAGTCTAAAATATAATGTGTTTCAATGTCTACAGCAGTAACTATAATAAAACTGCCTGTGGCAGCAGTGTTAAACCTGCAATAGGAAACATTATAAAATAAATTCAAATATGAGAAACAGTGCCCCCCATTTCTTGTTTGAACGTCCAAACTTTCCTCCAGCTCAAGTTTGATTGATAGTCGGAGCAAGGAGGAAAGCACGCCCCATTAACAGTGATTGGATGGAACACGATCGGCAGATCATATCTGGCTGGGAAGTACAATTATTACGCTCCCCAAATTATTAATTGACACTGAGCTGTCTGTGCTGAAAAACAAGAGGGCCTCATTAGCCTATGCAACATGTTTATAGGGGACAACACTTATATTTTTGACTGAAAAAATCCTATCTACTGTACCTTTAACCCTGTTCTTAAGTCTGTAAGGGTTGGCTGTCCAATTAAAACTGGGACAGATACAATACATGTGCAACTCTCTCTGGTACACAGACAGGCAGACAGGCAGACAGGCAGGCAGGCAGGCAGACACACAGACAGGCAGACAGGCAGGCAGGCAGGCAGGCGGGCTAACACACACACAGACAGGCAGACAGGCAGGCAGGCAGACACAGACAGGCAGACAGACAGGCAGACGGGCGGACACACAGAAAGACAGAGAGGAGAGAGGCAAGATAGTACAGTCTAAATGGAAACGTGTGACCATAGAGAAAAAACACACACACATGCGTACACACAAAAGTCATTCAAACCCCCTCTACAGTTGAATCTGTGTAGGTGCAACAAAATGCGAGCTCCATTTTGTCATGTTAGAGAGAAAGAGTACAAAGTGCTGTGTGAGGTGAGACATAGATGGTATCATTTAGGGGAACAGAAAAAAGGATAGAGTGTGAAGGAGGGAGCAGGTGAAGTAGAACGTGAAGCTGAAATCAAAGGCTGACCAACGAGCTGGCCTGTACTCTGAAGGTGAAAAACAAAAAATGTCAATATACTTAACAGTACACCAGCTCTGATAACTGATCCCTCTCTCCCCTCGCCTCTCTCTCTCTCTCTCTCTCTCTCTCTCTCTCTCTCTCTCTCTCTCTCTCTCTCTCTCTCTCTTCATACCACCCCATGCCCCCCCTCCCAGATGGATACGATACTGTTGTTCTGACAGCCCTGCTGTTTCCTATAAACAGCTGTAATTCCCCCCTTACTCTCTTTTCTCTTTCTCTCTTTTTTTTGTCTCCCCACTGTCCCCCTCTTTGCGGTCTCTCTTTCTCTCTCTTTCTCCCTCCATTTCCACCCCCCAACCCCGCCCTCTCTCTTACTCTGTCTGGCTTAACTTTAGAATGGCACAGGTCATTTAGGCCTCCATAAGAAAGAACCTATCAGCAAATATTGTATTACCAAAAATTCCAGTTGAATCAATGATGTGTGCCCGGGCCACAACTTTACATGCCTGTGTGTGAGATAGAGTGTGTGCATGTTTACGTGCACACCCTCTAGAGGATGTTTTGGTGCTTCAAACCTGCCTGCCCTCAAGTCCTGACCTGGCGACATCGTCACTATGCACCTTCAAAGGGTCTACATAATAAGAAAGGTCTCATCAAACACAGAAGCAGCATCAGTGACCTTTTGAGCCTGTACTAGAAGACTGTCTTAGTTTTGCAGCTGAAGTATGAGTTCATTAACTAGCTGGCTGGCTACCTGACAAGCTGGCAGGGTGGCTGACTAACTGGCTAACTGGTGACCTGGCGATGGAGTGTGTGTGTGTGCGTGTTTGTGTGTTTGTGTGTGTGCGTATGTGCGTGTGTGTGAGTGAGATTTTACAAAATTACAGACCTACGCTTTCCCCTCGATTTATAAAAGTGCATTCTAAATAAGTAAAGACCCTCACAACTCTATTCCTGACTGAGAGTCAGGAATAGATTTGAGTCATTACATAACCAGTCCACACACACACGCACACATACATACACAACACACAAAGTCACACACAGACTCTTTAGTGACCTGGGTAATCCTTAGATTCTAATTCCCTCATGTTCGTTTAGAGAAGCATTATGAGAGCTCTCTGTCTTCTATTAACATTTTCTGTCAGCAAATCCCATGACTATGATCTTGTGCCTACTCCACAAATCAAATGTGACTGGATTTATGTGTGTGTGTGTGCGTATAGACATTTCTCAGCCTGTCTTAATTGGTAATCATCGTACCTTGACGCAGCCTTAATTATTCATTAGAATCAAGCTTTATTGTCCCCTCATATGTAACTCATACATAAGATCTTGTGTGTGTGCTTACACGTGTGTGTGTGTGTGTGTTCCTTGGGCTTCTGCTCCTTAGCTGCAGTGTTCTGGCCACCTGGTCTATAACTTTCTGCAGGCGCCTCTAGCCATGCTCATATATATACACAGTCACCTCCGGAATTATTGGCACCCCTGGCAAAGATGAATAAAAAGTGTTTGTTATTCAGTTTAATGTCACACTGGAAAAAATGCAAACAATCCAACCTTCAATTTAAGTTAATTGATTTTCAGATAAAAACATCTGTCATCAAGAAATATTTATTTTGATGCCAAACCCACCTTTGGAGAAAAAAGAAGAGAATAGTGCACAAGGGAGGAGAGGAAATGAGGAATGCTCTCAGACTCCTAGCTCTGTTTTCTCCAACCTTAATAGATGTTAAGGAGAAGACTTGGTGCTGTTTTATGGGCAAAGGGAGGTTGTGCAAAGCATTAAATGTAGGGATGCCAATAATTGTGGCACACATGGTTTCACAAATGGTTTTCAAAATACATTTACTTCAATTGAAGGTTGAATTGTTTTAATTTTTTCCAATGTGACATTAAGCTGAATTACAAAAAGGTGATCTTTTGTACACACTTTTTACTCATCTTTCCCAAGGGGTGCAAGTAAGCCCACTGTATCATATATATTTATATATATATATGTGTGTACATTCACACACACTTCCACACTCTCGCACACACACACACGTGTCAGTATGACAGAGCACAGAACATGCTCATGGTTCACGTTACGATTCACTGGTCACCAATGGCACAGCAATACTCCAAGATAAGAGATGGGATGGAGATGGGGAGGGAGGAGAGGATGGAGGAAGGAGGGAACATAGATCTGAAGAGGAGAAGAGGATGTTGGAATGGAATGAGGAGTACAGGGGCAGGGAGAAGGGGAGGGGGGAGGAAGGGAAGGAGAGAGGTGACGGTGGTGGAGGAGGAGAGAGGGGAAGAGAGGGTGGGGAAGAAATATGGAGTGGGATGGAGGAGGAAATTGAACAGGAGAAATCTTGAAATGAAAAATGAGTCTGGAGTTGAAGCAGGGGGAAGGGAAGAAATGAGAGACGGGATGTATGATTGAGTGAGGACACGATTAGGGGACTGAAACAAAGAGAGAGAAATAGAAAGAGAGAAGACCAGATACACGGACAGACATAGAAGCAGACACACAGAAACAAAAAAGGAAAGAGAGAGAGAGAGAACCAGACAGACAAACAGAAAGACGGAGAAGCAAACTGGAAGAGAGAAAGTCCGTGTCAGATCCTTACCTCCTCTCTATCCAGGAGCAACATCTGGCAGTCGGTCACCACGCAGAACTTGGGGTTCCACACTCTTCTCTCCTCGTAGGGGTGGCCACACGACATCCAGAGGGCAGGGGGACCCCGCGTGTCTGGGGGAAGCGGCAGGGACAAACAGAGTCATCGAATTAGAAAAAAGGAAGGAAGGATTGAGGTGAGAAGAAAAAAGGAAGGAAAAAATAAAGAAGGAGGGAAGAAAGGAAGGAAGGGAAGAGGAGAGGTGTGAGGGGGAACGAGGTGTTTGATCAATATGTTAATGTGTCGCATGTCTCAGCAAACTGAAAAAGAGAGAAAGAGAGCGATAAAGCAGGAAAGAGAGAGAAGAGAGATAAAGAAAAAAGAAAGAACAGGCACTATCCAAAGTGAGATAGCAGAAAACTACTTGCCAGGCAAACCCACTTCCATTTAATATTTCTCTCTTTCATTTATTTTTCCACTGTGAAAACAAGCTCCTCTGTTCTGTTAACACAAAACAGACCTCTTGTATTGCCTCCTTAATAAGATATCCTCCATAGAGTCTTCCCTGCTCCACTCTTCTCCTTTCTGCCACTATCCTCCACTTCTTCAAACATCATGTATGGTATGTTAGAGAATGGGTGTGCTGGATATAACCACCAGGGTGGCCTAGAAGAACAGGTCTCAGACACTCAATTTTGTATGGTATAGTAACAGAGTTGTGTCTTACCATCAAACAGTTAATGTCTTCCTCCAAGTAACTGAAACTGCAATGGACGAGAAGTTCTGAGTGGCTTCATTTAGCAAAAGGGAGAGAGAATGAGAGAGAGAGACGAGAGAGAGTAAAAGATAGAGATAGAGAGTGAAGGAGAGAGAGAAGGAGATAAAAAGAGAGAAGGTGCTGTAGTAGGATGGCATTGAAAAAATGACTGAAAGCTCAGTGTCGCCACCTGTTGGTGCGCATGCCTTTCTGCCTGCCCTTGTGTGTGTGCTGGCTTGCCTTGCAGAGTGCAAGGAGACAAGGGGTAGTTCAGTCATTGTGTGGTACAGGACACTAGTCTACCTTTCCTGTTACAGAGCTCCCTTCCCCAGAGGTACAGCCCAGCACGAGGGCTATAACATAATCTGTCCAAACACACCAATTGCTGCGTTTTAATGACAATAATAAAACTGTATTTGTTCAGCAGATGCTTTTCTCCAAAGTGGGAGAGGGAGAGATTTGAACCTGTAACCTTTGGATATGCTCCACCACTTATCTATACATATCTGTTATAACAGCAAAAGTTTTCGACGATTTCTCAGCACGCTGTATATTGGTACTGTGGTTGCCAAGCGAACATTGTCCAATTGATCATGCCCACTCAAGACTATGACCATTACCAGACTTTCGCAACCAATAACATTTGAGCCGTTTCCATGGAATCGCTGGGCGAGATTTACTGAGAACATAAACCCAAGATAATATATTGGTTTAGCTAGAAATAGCAGAGATGAGCAGTTGTTATCTCGCAGTTAACAGAAAGTCGAATCATAAGAGAAGGATTCTCATTGTGCTTGCGGTCATCCAATCATTGGGTGTGCTCAAGCCTTCGGCGAGAGCACAACCTTTGTTCTCTCACATATTATTGGGTGTGCTCAAGCCTTCGGCGAGAGCACAACCTTTGTTCTCTCACATATATATTATTATTTATTATTGTTTATTTTCGCCCCCCTAAGGATCAGTCAATATTTGGCCTACATACACAACGGCGGTGTCAAAAGGTTCGTCTTGGTAGCGATTGCGTTGCTTCTATTGGAATTTACGTTCCGTTGCATGGTTTAGGCTGAAGTTAAGTTTTTGTGGCGAAAAGTGAAGCTAACGGTGGCTAATTTGCTAGCCACAGTCACTGACGTTACTAACGTCACTACGTCACTAACGTCACGAAAACACGCGTGACTACCTTTGGCAGAACATTCGTTTCGCATCTGTTAACTTGGGGGATAGCTAGGCTAACTATAGCTTTACTGCAAGGCAGCTGCAGAAACGCCACATGCAAAGAGGCCATGGTGATAACTATTTACTCATTTTACTTTGTGATATGACACACAATTGTGATGTGTAATGTACAGTATAAGCTGATATTATTAAGGAAGTACATCTACTTTCGGAAACAGTAGTCTACTATTTCACTGAAGTATTAGCATCATGACATTAGCCTGTGTTGCCCGGGCAACACATACTACAGTGGTCTATGATGTAGCGTTATCTGTTTTCAATCGTTAAAATAAACATTCCTCACATATACATTTTTGTTGTAGGATTTATTCTGACATTAGTAAACGATTTGTTGGTGAAATTACCATTACCTGTGGTTTCAAACCAGTGTAGCTCACTGCAACGCTGTAGCTTACGCGAGACACGACAAAAACATCTAACTTACACAGCTGTTTAGGAAGTCAAACGGCGACAGAACATGTTCGGCACTCCCCTTACTTAAATCAAAAGTCTATCTAACTACTAACCTGAACTTCATTGCCACAGCCTAAACGTTGTCAATCTGTTCATGAAAATAATTAATTTCAGCCTAAACCGTACAACGGAACGTTAAATCGAATTCAACCAACGTAATCGCTACCAAGACGAACACAGCAGTAGTCTAGTACTGTACTGTAGTAGAATTTACCGGGGCAGCTTCTCCACACAGGGCTATATCGCATTTTGCGTTACTGACAATGAATGATCGCTACCAGTGAGCTTTTTATGAATGAGCGATTTTCCACTAAATAAATGTCAAGCTTATTTACGTTTTTGGGGGCATATTTTCAGTTAGCAGATGTTACTGTTTGAATCGCGATTCCATCTTCTATTGCCGGTAACGTTGTAGAATAATCTTCAAAGGGGGTTCTTTATTAATGAATGAATGCAATATGAGTAGGCTAAATGCCTGAAAATATCACGAGAAGGGAAAACTTAAAAGGACGTTTAAGTCATAGAGATTAGGTCAATTTTTACACCGCTCTGCCAAATTTATTCGTTTTGATTCAGCTATGAGGCTGCCTCTTCCAGGGGAAATGAGAAGACATCTATTTCATTCTACACTTCACTCGTATTTTGAGTTGTAAATGAGCAGCAACAAATATATGCTTTTAAATCTATGTAATCTTTATAAATAATAAGTATGCATTTTTATATAAAATATACAGAAATATCAGTTGTAAAAATGACATTCAAAAACGGACCCCTGTGCAACCGATGCAAGCAAGCACACCCTACAATTTCCCCAGAAATTGTACCCTCTCTAGTTAAAGCTGGTTTAGGAGTGTGTTGCAGAAGTGTGTTAGCTCCAGCTCTCAGTTTTTTCCACGTACCCCAGTCTATAAACACTATTTACCCTTTTTGACAAATGTCTCTGGTCTATTCACATTTCTTTGCAAAATTCTAAACACACCTCTCATTTTAAGACACAATTGTTACCATGTTGTCATATAGGAAACACTGCCGTTCAACAAGTAAATTCAAACCAGCGCAATTCAAACCAGCGCAATTCAAACCCGCGCAATTCAAACGCCCTTTACAACCAACTGTCCATGTGTAAGAACTATCATCCAAAAATACTCAAACTACCAATCAGAATCAAAAGGGCAATAGGTAAGCTCACCTTTGTTCGGAATCATGGATGCAAACATCAGAGGATGAGCAGAGGAATTGTAAGAATGAGAGGAGCTGGACAAGTATAGCCTGTGATGTTGATGAAAATCTCTGGCCTGACCCTGGTGGGAGACAGGATGCTGACCCAGAATGAATTGTTATTGCTATTACAGTACTGTAGCATACTCTAACCCTCTTACCTAGGTTCTCTACTGTATGTTTCTTTCCTTGTTTTCTTAGCTTTCTTTGTTTTCCACAAATTGCATTTTGGCGAATTTGTGTTGCTGACTTAAAGTAAATGACCGTGACCACTACAGTGACAAGCATGATTGTTCAACAAGCAATTGTGGTACGGTATTCTAGAATGTTTGACTGGAAAATCGGCATTCTATAAGAAGGACAATTGTGGTATTTGTGTGATTGTATGGTTTACATTGTGTCAAACATTATCTGAAATTCAGGGACATGTTTTAGTTATTGGTTCATGAAAACCTTGCTATAACAGTGTTTTCAATGAAAAAATGTGCTCCAGAAATGTAAACATGTATGGAACACAAAATAGAGAAGTGTATGTAAGTATTTCAGCTATGAAACTGAACCGTCTAGGGAAGTTACCATGGTCACAGTTATTTACAGCCAGAATTAGAAAGACAGAGAGGAGGCAAAGATAGAAAGAGGGGGGAGGGGGGGAGGGGGGAGGGAGAGACATAGTAGAAAGAGGAGAGAGAGAGATAGAGAGGGAGAGAGAGAAAGTTGGAGAGAGAGTGAGAGAGAGAGAGAGAGAGAGAGAGCAAACAAGCTCAGCTCATTAGCAAAGCTGTCTGTCAGCGCAGGTCACATGACCAGGCTGTTCTCCATCCATTACAGTACACAGGACGGAGAATAATAAGACCTACAAATCACTGCTGCCATCTGTGTGTGTGTGTACCTGTGTGAGTATGTTTGTGTGCCTCTGTGTGTATGTGTGTGTGTGTATCTGTGTTTGCATGTGAGTGTGTACCTGTGTGTGTATGTTTGTGTGTCTCTGTGTGTATGTGTGTGTGTGTGTATCTGTGTCTGCATGTGAGTGTGTACCTGTGTGTGTATGTATGTGCCTGTGTTTGCATGTCTAAGATTGCCTGTGTGTGAATACATGCGTGTGAACACGTGCCTGTGTGTGCGTTTACTGTATTCCTGTGCATGCAGACTGTGAGTGTGTGTATATGTGTGAGTATGTCCTGTATGTGTAAACAACAACTCAGGTTAGTCATGCTTTAAATCAGCCTGTCCAGGCAGTCCCAGAGTTGCCATCCCAGAATGCACCAGGACAGCGTCATGGACGGCGAGCTGACAGAACCTCTACTGGGAGTTTTTATGGTTCTGATTGATAACACATAGTGAGGCTATGACTCTGACATTTTGTGGGATTTGCGAGAGTGGTGCGCTCGTGTGTGTGTGTGTGTGTACCTGTCTACTGTGTGTGTGTGTGTGTGTGTGTGTTTGAGAAAGATGACGGGAGCAGTAATCAGATCTATAGCTTCCTCAAGGCAACACTCGGTCAGACCCCTTAGTGTAAAGCTTCCCAAGCAAGAGTGCTGACTGCTACCATTCTGCTGACTGACATTTAGAAAGATTGCCTCTACAGTGTACATAGTGACACACACACACACACAAGTGTAAACATTAGCATACACACATTAACATATATGCACAAGCAGCATTGAACACATGCAGTTGACAAACACAGACATGCGCACACACCAAAAAGGTCACCAATTCCAGGTTTCCTAGCTGATTTCCTGCAGCTAATATTCGTTTGTTTTCGTCCATGACGTAGAAGGTGCCAGGTCTTTATTAGCTCTGGGTAGCAGACTCGGAACATTAGAGAGCAGGCCTGGTCATAAGGTGTCCTGTTTACGTAAACAGGACATAAACCACCTAGCACTCACACACGAACCATACTGATAGGTGGAACAAGATAAGCACAGCTTTCTGAATTTCCCTTTGTGTGCGTGCATGTGTGCGCTTGCATAATACAGTGATGGGAGAACGATTGTGTGTGTGTGTGTGTGTGCATGTGTGTGTGTCTGTGTGTGTGTCTGTGTGTCCTTCGGAACAGGATGTGTTAAATAGGTCTGCAGCTGGGCTGTTTTCAGAGCCCAAATAGGAATCGATGCGGCGCTTAAACCACTCTTCTCATCTCCTCGTCGCCCTCCCTCTCCTTTCTCCCACTCCCCCCCTGTCGTTCTTCACCTTCTTCAGGGAGAAGAGCAGGACATGATCAACCACTGCTGCCTGTTGCTTTCCATTAAGCCCCCCTGCCCCCCCCCCCCACCTCTCACTGGATTAGACTCTCCTATCAGAGCCCTCCAGGGATCGGTTGGAAAGCTAGGGTTATCCAATAACACCTGATGCGTTGATACCTGATGATTTCCAGGGGGTTGGGGGGGGGGGGGGGGTGATCAACTGATCAGACCCCTCAAAGCTGGTAGGGAGTGTAGACCTGTCGTGAGTCGTGATGTCATGACATCACTTGTGGGTAGACGGTGGGGAATAGCTTTGTCAGGATAGGAATTGGGAAATAAAAAACACACAGGCGATAAAGCTGAAGAGTTGCATACACAACGGCCATCTTGGTAATATTCTGTCCACACACGTTGGGTTGTATTCAATCAAAAGTCGTTTGGTGATGTTACACACAAAGAACTAACGTTCAAAGACCGCTAGGTTATTTCCAGTCATCAGTAAATGTATGGTGATGTTTTTGGTGATATTCAATCTGAGAATGGTTTGGTTAGTCAGTGAGACCAAGGATTATGTCAGCGTCACATGACCCGCTCCAAGGCAGGCATCAATACAGAGAAGGCTGGGGTGTGGGTTAGAAAAGGGTGGTCGATAAGAGAGGTGTGGAAACGGGTGTTTATTCACACCCCTTCATCCACGACCTGAGCCAATGACACCACAGATTGTTGAGGTGCGCCGGCCAGAACAGAAGCCTTATCTGTGCACAGCCACATGCCCGGAGGAGAGACGGAGGCAGACAGAGAGACAGAGAGAGAGAGAGACAGATTCAGTTTGCCACAATAGAGAGAGAAAAAGAAGACAGATTAGGTTGCTAAGCAAAGAAAAAAAGAGAGCTGTTTTGTTTTTCCACCATGAAAGAACAGTTGTGCTGCATGCCCTGGAGCTGTGGTTGCCTTGCACCCTGGCTGGTCCTGTCCCCCCCCCCCCCCCCCCCCCCACTTCCCCCCCTCTCATCTGCTCTCTAACGGGATGCCCCACTCCCAGCAAACATCCCCCTACACCACACCCTTTGTGTTCAGTACTGAGTGTGTCCACCTGTTTGTCTTTCTGCCTGTCCATCTGCCTGCCTGCATGTAAGTCGGTCTGCCCGTCTGTCTGTCTTCCAGGTGCCAGAATAATAAACTCTCATCTCCTACCCTCCCTAAAGGAGAGAAGTGGGAGGGATAGAGAGGCAGTTGGAGATGTAATTAGCAGTGAGCGGTTGGCATCGTAACTAGGATGGACTGGACGGCTAGCATGGATGTGTCTCATTTACCTCCCTTAAGAAACTAGGATGAGCCTGAGAGGTTGAACCCAGAGTCAGGGTGCCAAGTGTTATGTCTCCCATGCAAAGCTTCTGGTTGGCTGCCCTGGTCCTGAGAGAGGAAGTGGGAGTGGAAACCGAGAGCAGCCAGGTGATAACTTAACTACTTCCTTACACCCCTGTCTCTCCTCTCATATCTTTCTATTTCCCCTCTCTCTTTTTCTCTCAACTCTTTTTATATCTATCTCTCTATTATATTTCTCTCTTATATTTATCCCTCTTTCTCTGTGTCTCTCCATGTCTACTTTATCCATCTATCTCCCTTTATCCCCTCCTGTCTCTCTCTCATTCTCTCTCGGTCTATCCATGTCTCTCTTTCTCGCTGTCTTTCTCAACCCCCAGGAGGGTTGAGAATGGTTCCTCCACTTAGCCTAAGAAAACAGTTTAGCCGCACATCTGTTTAACGGGGCCAACACAAGCTAAAATAGCCACACACAAAACAGGTAAACACAGAAAGGTGCTGAAACAGCCCTGCACCTTGTCGCTCTGCGCGTGTGTTCCAGGAGAAGTCGCTCAGGGTCAGGTTCACAAGTTGATAGATGTGCGGATAAGTGTTCCATCTCAAGGTTTGATTATTGAAGCTGGATGGGAGCCGAAATGGCATGAAGGTGGGGGAGGCGGACGAGGGGGGAGACAAGAAACTATAGAATTCACCTTTATATTCTCTACCTGTTAACAATGTCCTGTGATCAATCAATACAAGCCTAAAGTAAAGTTCTGCTTATCAGATCCTGCTCCTGTGTGTGTGTGTGTGTGTGTGTGTGTGTGTGTGTGTGTGTGTGTGTACATGTGAGAGTGTGTGTGTTGCTCCCCATAACCAGTATTGTAAGATAGATGACAGACATAAGTCTAGTGAATCAGCTAGGTGAGGTTTTCTATCAATACCTCTCCATAATGACAGTTGAATGTGCATTATACATTAAAGATGCTGTAAAGCAGAACTGAAAATGAGTTTTAAGTTCGTCAAACAACAGAAGAATGTGTTGTTAACTACCCATCCAAATTTGAATTAAAAAACCACACAGACAAGTATGTTAAATTAGGCTTCGAGGTCGTGAGAAAATCAGCAGTCTTCTCTGCTTGAGACTGGGGGGGCGTGTCGCCTGAAGGAGCTGAAGCTCAACCCCCTGCGTGGAAGGCGCCGCCTCTCTCAAGTACCTACGACCCGGATAATGGACACTACGGCAAGTGAGAGGAAGAGCCATACAGTGATCTGATGTAGATAGGTGGCTGTGACGTAGATAGGTTGGGTTTTGCCCCGCCTATACAAAACCTGAGCTGAAAACGGGTGAGAAACTGTTCAACGGTCTAACTCCACATTTCAGTGCGAAATAGTTTTCACGCTTTGCACATGCTTTCAGCAACTCATTTCACACGTATATAATGTACTGAGAAGCAAATCATAGAATTTGCTTTACAGCATCTTTAATTAAAAACAGATTTACACTGATCTCTACAGGTCTGGCAATATTGCCCCCAACAGACAGGTAAATGTCAATGGTCTACTACCTCAACTGAGCTTGGTTTATTACTAGCAGAGCTTAGTATGATAGATTATTGATAACAAAATCAGATGTGATTGATGTCAGGCTAAGAGACAAGATGATTTTTTTTTTTCAAACTTTTGACCTGTGAAAAGGTTTGCGTTCCAATTCACAACTGAAAAACTTAAATCTATCCGATATACATGAGACTGGGGAAAAATGGGCTTTGACTCCATATTATTCCCCACCTGCTATAGTGTATGATATGTAGAGAATCGCCAAATCCACTTCACACAATCCCTCGACAGTTTATTCACAGGGAAGATGACTGATCCTGGATTATAATTAAAACGTGTCTCCCTGACTGAGATTACGGCTGTATTCCCATCAGGTTGAACTTCTGGGAAGCCCGACTAGCAGACGGCAGCAGACGGAGACAGAATCTGCGTTCATACAGAGTTCATTAAAGAGAAAGTCCCAGGTGGGATTAAACTTCAGAGAACGTCTTTCCACGTCCAGAGAAGAAGGAACAGACACCCCCTGGCTGTCCGTCTCTGAGCAAATCACACTTTTTTCATGTGTGATTTGTTTCATCCTTAGAAAGGACTTGTAATTGAAGTTCAATGGCCAGGTACAGGTCACAGTAAGATATGATAATATTGTTATCTCACACGTATGTCACCAAGAAGAAAAGTGAAGATAATGAATATGAGTAGTCTATGTCTATGGACCCGTGTGTATTAAGTAACATGCTACTTCCTCCAGGGTGTTTGTATCCTTCAAAGTTGCCACTAAAAGGATGAAGACCTACTCATTCAGAGTGAGCATAGAACATTTGATATTGAGGAGTGTCATTGTCCTCTTCCCTGTCTGAAAAGAAAACCAATGCCACCCTGTCCAGCTACAGGACACTCCCTCAGCCTCAGCCTTTCCGCATCAACCATACTGTACATCCCCATACAATAGAGGACTGTGACACCGTTTCAACAGCCAAACAGCATCCAAGACGCCGTTTGCTTTGATGTCTCTCTCCAGGCAATCTAGTGGGTGTATACGAACAGTTTTTAGTTGCTACTGGGTTGTGCTCTGTGACACGCTGGCTGTGCATAAATAGACACACACACACACACACACACTTGCACGCACACACTACTATCTCTGTTAGGACAGCTCTCACTCAAAGCCTAACCAGGCAGGAGGGAGGAGAGAGGGACAGTAAGTGGAGAGAGGAGCAATAGGAAAGGAGGAGAATTCGAGGAGGAGCGAGGGAGAGTGGGAAGGAGAGGGGAGTGAGGAGAACGAAGACGAATTTGAGGAGAGAGGGAGGGTAAGCGGAGGGTGAGGAGGACAGAACGATTTCAAGGAGGGAAAGAACAAGAGGAGGCAGGAGAAGAAGAGATCCGAGCCTTGTTTGGAAGTAGGTCAGAAGGATGCTTCTGGATCTCCTTTCTGTCCTCCTCTGGTCTGTAGAGCAACACAGGCTTCTCCATCTGTGCTACCCAACTCAACCAAGGACACCATTCTACCCTGTAAACTACTATGCAGTACTACTCCCAGTGCTGCAAGGTACTGTACAAATGTGTGTGTCGCGTGATACACAAGTGTAGTGTGCGTCCATGCTCTGTGTTGTATCTGCAAAGTATTGTAGTACAGCATAATAGAACATGCTGTGATGAAGCACAGTATAGTATTCCATGCTGTAGAGTGCTGTAGTTTTCTGTAGTATTCTGTGCTGTAACATATTGTATTGTAGTACTCCGTGCTGTAGTGCAGTGTATATTAGTATTCTATACTGTTTTACGGTATTATTCTACGGTTATGAAGCATTGCATTATATGCTGTAGAATGTAGTATTCGATATAGTACTCTATGATGTAATGTAGTATAGTCTAGTGTTCGATTTTGTAGTACAGTGTAGTACAGTGGTTGCTTCAGGTACTTGTGTATGTACAGTAACTACGGTAACCTCTACTCTGTATTCTACAGCACAACACTACCCAATTAGCCACAGTTAGAGCAGTATGCTACACACACACACACACACACACACACACACACACACACACACACACAGGTGCAGACACACACACACACTAAGTTCAGAAGAGACAGATGGAAACAAAGACAAATAGAAATAAACAGACAGAAACAGTGTTACGTACATAATCTGTGAGAAAGACAAAAAAACTAAATTGTTGTCAACATGGCAAAAGGAAGTACAGAAAAACGGGAAGAGCGAGGGAGAAAGGCAGGGTGAAAGAGAGAAGAATATGTATCAGATCATGCATTTACCTGACAGTGAGTCTGAAGACATGCTCTCCTGCCTCTGCATCTTCCACACTCTGACTCCGCACCTGAGTGTGAATGTGTGTGTGTCGGAGAGGCAGCGCGAGTGAGCGAGCACGCCTGATTGGGTGTGTGGGGGAGCGTTTTGATGACGGAGTCCACGGAGCAGTCCAGCGAGTGAATGCACGGGTGAGAGAGGCTGCTCGAGCACAATCGACAGGAGAACGAGAGAGGCTGCCTTTATAACTGCATGCTGCCTAGTCACAGCATGCACATCTCTCTCTCCCTTTCTCTCAAACAAACACCCTTCCTTTTCATTCGCTATCTCTCTATCTATGTATCCCTATCTATCTAATTATCATTCCCTCTGTCTCTCAAACACATGTTCTTTGTCTCTCTATTTCCACTCTCTCTCTCTCTCTCTCTCCATCTCTCTCTCTCTCTCTCTCTCTCTCTATCACACACACACACACAAACACACATTCAGATATGGCCACAGAGCTGAAAGGGGCAAGATGGAAACATGGTAGAATGAGAGGAAGTTAAGCAAAAGGAGGAGAGGAGGAGGAAGAAAGCAATCACTATTAGTGCAGTCTTACACGCTAAGGCAGCGGGCCATTACTCTTAACCCCCCCCCCCCACACACACACACACACATACACCCCACCCCCCCTCAGCCCCCTCTCTGTAACCTTGCAGTGGCTACTGAATTGTAAGCCAGTCCACTCTCACACACTACACGCCCGGATGTTTGTCTTCAAGTGCGTGCCTGCTCGCTGTACACACGGTCGACCTCCTGAACATTTTATAATTGCCTCTCTTCATTGGCTCGTGGAGTGAGCAAAGCAGCACTGAGAGGGACAGGTCCCTCTGTCCCTGTCTGTCTGTCTGTCTGTCTATGTGCCTCACTATTAGATGCACTGGCTGCCTGCCCTGCCTGCCTGCCTGCCCTGCCACCCTGCCTGCCTGCCTGCTTACATGGCTGTTTTACTTGCTTGCCTGTCTCTCTCTCTCTTTCCTTCTTCATGTCTGTCTGTCCATTCCACTATCTCGGCGTTCCCTAGGTGATTTGAGTTATCTGTTCACTGTCAGCCAGAGGAGAGGGATGGTCTGATCTGACCCTCTCCAGATGCGCTCCTGAGCTGCTGAGGAGGTGATGGATGGGGTCAGATGATGGGTAGCTACATGGAGCCACAGCTTCCAGGTGATGGTGCGAATCAACACTTCCATGACGCTGCCGGGATCATTGCCATCAACATTTTAGGTTTGATAACCGAGACAGTAATTTGTACATGACAAGGCCAATATTGGCACAGCACAAAGGGGGAGGAGGGCAGCGGTTGCCACAGCAACGTTAACCCTCGAATGAGGAAGACAGCCAATGTCGCCAACCATTATGGCCTGTAATCCCACAGTGCATCAATGGTACCTGTGTAGGGGCGTGTGTGCATGTGTGTGTGTGCGTGTGTGTACAAGACCTGTGATTGAGTAATCTCACAGTAAATACAGAGATCTGTCTCTCTGGCAGAGCAACATCTCATCTAGGTACTTGATCTGGAAAGTACAGTCTAATTACAGCTTTAAGAATAAGTGTGTGTGTGTATGTGTGTGTGTTTGCATATATGTGTGCCTGATAACAATTTGTATGATGTGTGTGTGTGTGAGTTTGTATATATATGTGTGAGTGTCTTTTTCCATGTGAGAGTATGTTCATAAGTGTACATGTGTGTGTGTCTTTGTTTGGGTGTATGTTTGGGTGAACTTGTATGTATGGAAGTGTGTGAGTGTCCTTTTACAGTATGTGTGTGTGTGTGTGACTGTGTGTTGGTCTGTACTGTAAAGCAGTGAAGGATGGGGGATCGATGGAGGCCTTTATGCTGCCCTGCTGGGCTACTGAGGACTAAGACTAATGGATGCCTGGAGCTCTGCCACAACTCACTGGAGGGGGGTGAGAGGAGGGGATGGAGGGGGTGAGATGGAGGGGGAGATGAAGGGGGAAATTGTTGGAAGAGGGAAAGGGGGAGGAGGAGGGGTTGAGTTGAGTGGAAAAAGAAAAGCTGGAGGGGGTTCATTTATTGGGAATTGGGAGTTTGTACATGTGTGTCTGGGTGTGTTTGTGTGTATGTGTCTGTGTGTGTTTGTGTGTATGGTGTGTGTCTGACATCAGGCTGACAGGGCTTGCATAGGCCTCTGATTAAAATACCTTCAGTATGGAGCCCTGTCATTCCTCCATCCCTCCCTCATCCTCTCATCTCTCCTCATCCCTCACTCCACACCTGTCACTGCAGTCAGATCAAGGGTGCTGAATGTCACACACACACACACACACACACCAGGAGAGGTTACGAAGTAAATGCAGTCCTAACTCTCAGCTTGATGGGTTAGCACTGAGAGACTTGTTACTTTTGACCGTGTGTTTGTCTGTTTGTGTGTGTGTGTTTGAGCGTGGGTGTTTGTCTGTTTGTGTGCGTGTGTGTGTGTGTGAAGCGGATAACTACAGTAGATACTGTATATTCTGCTACAGTAGCTGCCAGAGGCCTTGTTTACGGGGGGGGGGGGGGGGCGGGCTCACAGTAACCTGTCTCATGAGCCACCACAGTCAGACACCGACTACAGAGAAGGAGGAAGGGAAGGGGAAGTCACAGAGGAACCAGAGAGAGAGACAGATGGAGAGATGGAGTGTGAGCTACAGAGAGGAAAGGGGAAGCTAGATGAAAGAGAGCGCAAGGCAAAGGATGAGACAAGGGAGGTGGTTAGGGAGAAGGAGTGAGCACAGGAGATTTGGAGAGACAAAATGAACTATTAGAGTGGGGTGCTAACTCACATTGAGGACCAGCAGTTGGCTCTAGGCAACTGTGTTTCCTATCATAACTATATTGTCTTCTATTGTCAGACAGGGTGTGTGTGTGTGTGTGTGTGTGTTTGAGTGCTTATGAGTGGGACCCAAAGTCCTGTGACCATATGCTAGACATAACTGTCATAAACTCATGCACCCCTGTTCACACACACAGACACAAACACATACACACAGAGAAAGACTCATTCACACACACACACACACACACACACACGCGAATGCTGCAGGTTGCAGCAGGGCTTAGGCAACAGGGGATCTACCCTGTGTCTGTTAGAGCTGTATCATATTGACTCCTGCAGTGACTCCTACTCAGAAAGAGCTTCTGCTGATCTGCTCAGAATGGGTTGTGGTCCTAGTCCCTGTGTGGCCAGCCAGACAGGACTTAGCTGCTGAGGAGACTTAGAAGCAGAGCATTACCACGTGGGCCAAGTCTGTGGTTATGTAAGTGGCATTAGGCCTTAGCTGTCACCGTGGTGAGAGGATGTGACCTAAGCTCTCTCTCCTTTGGCTGGCTGGTGAAGGGACGCAACCTAACCTTCCCCTCTCCAGGTTTGTGAGGGGACGCAAGCTAATATCCGCATCAGCTAGGGTAGGGGTTAGGTCACATCCTTTACTACTTAATAGGTGACGTTTAATGTTGTTGTTAGATTTGTGGTAATATTGCCAGACCCCTACTACATAAGATGTCCAAAGTAAGTTAGGTCAGTCCAGCATGCCAACCTCTATAGCAGACGTTGGTGTGAGGCCAGCAGACTAAGACAGAAGCAGTTGAAGCTCCCTCTTGGAACAGAACACGTTCCACAGATCAACAGTATCCTCATATCCTCACTTTCTTCAAATCCATTCTTCCCTCATATCATTTACATTACATTTACATTACATTTAGTCATTTAGCAGACGCTCTTATCCAGAGCGACTTACAGTAAGTACAGGGACATTCCCCCCGAGGCAAGTAGGGTGAAGTGCCTTGCCCAAGGACACAACGTCATTTGGCAGAGCCGGGGATCGAACCAGCAACCTTCTGATTACTACCCTGATTCCCTAACCGCTCAGCCACCAGACTCCCCATATATCAACTGTCAAGTTATTAAAAGACGTCACCGGACCAAACTTACTGTACGAGTGATGAGGCAATTTGAGAGAGTTTGAGAGAGCGAGCCTGTCCCAGTGGGAGTCTGTCTGTCAGCCTATCCCTGCACCTGCACCCTGCTGTGAGCTAACGCGCTCCTGTCTCCCTGCCTCTCTTAGCCTCACAGAAGGCGACGTGTTAGAGGGAGAACCACAGAGACAATCTCGCTTACTCCATCAAGACCTGCGGCCCCTCAGTTGGAAATCTGCTGTGGATTGATGCTTTGAGAATCTCACTAACTCCACCCATGCCTGCTGCCCCACACCATGAGGAGTGGTAGGATCAATACTCAGCAGTGATGGAAGGGTATGTCTGTTGTGTTTTGGATTACAGCAACTTGTTCCAGACTTTATCTATCCTCCCAATCTCTCTCAACCTGTTCCTCCAGGAACTTGACCTCAGACACTGCATCTGTTACTCTTTAAATCTCTCTAATAATGCCAGGAATCTTTCTGTGTGTATCTGTGTATCTGTGTACGTATTAGAATGAGTTTAGTTTCCACAAGTATCTTGAGAACCGGGCACTCTGCAAAGTTTTTTCGCAGGTGTCCTTTTTATAATCCAACAGAGGGCAACGATTGACGTTGTTTGGATAAGCATTTAGACTTTTCCAAAAATAATTTGCTGCAGTGCTGCTTTCAAAGGGTACCTATCCTTTATGGATGAAATGCTGGCTAACCAACAGAACGACAATATAAAGTGGATAATTTCAGTAGAGATCAGTGAATTTTGTTACAGAAATCAATGTGTTTACTGATGTCAAAACTACATGCACATTGCAAATGTGCACATAACTCTCAACACCAAATCAACTACGACATTATAATCACGCATCACAGGCACTATTCCTACCACTTGGTTGTTTTTTTGCTAAAAGAGAGACAGGGAGAGGAGGGAGAGGGAAGAGAGGAAAGAGTGAAATATTGTGTGTGTGCCTGTGTGTGAGCCTGGGTAGAGCAGGGCAAGTGAGTTCACCGGAGAGTTGATTAATGCAGAAAACCATCACTTCATCCTTCATTCATCCTCCAGTCCAAGTCCAGATTAAAAGATTGTACACTCATCAGTCATCATACATTCATCAATCCTCCCTCTACACTGAAAGTGTGCAACCTGGTCAGCTTAAGGCCTCTACATACAAAAACGAAACAAAAACATTACAATTCCAGCTGCAGGATTCTGTCTGTGTATTCTCTGTGAAACGTTAACTCATTCAGCCAGTTCTAACCACAATAGGTTAGGTCAGCAGTGACAGTCAGACCACTGGCAGGCTGGTTCAGTAGGCCTGCAGAATGATCGTTTGGCTAGCAAAACTTTTGTAAGGACAGAGGGGGAGAGACGTCACGGGTGAAGAAGCTGCAGTTGGGGCCAATATACTTTTCCGCAAAAAATCCACAAAACATATGCTGTGTAAAATCTGTCCAGCCTTAATCTGTTTTAGAAGAAAAATGCAGTCACGTATACTGTCTAATATGTCAACTTTCAAATGGGGGTTGAGTTATTAAATGCAGACAGAAAAAAAGAGGGGGGGGGGGGGGGAGGGGGGATGAGAAGGGTAAAAGAAATGGATGGAAGAGGACAAGTGCAGTAAGGAAGGACTAAGGGAAGGACAGAAGGGCAGGGGGAGAGAAGAAAGAGGTGATCATTTCACAATGTGCTTCACACAATGACATTTAGTGGAGGACAAATTCATTAGGGGCCTATAGAGTTTTACTGCGGCAGTCTTGATTGGCTGAGTGCGAGGGCTGTAAAAGTCTGGCCCGAGTTTAATGAGCTCAGTGATCTGGAGGTGATGAGATTCTAACAAAGCTACACAGATATTACATCTCACAGGAATCAGGCCCTCGCTCTGCCTCGTCCTCTTTATCTCTGCCTCGGTTTCTCTCTCTCAGACAAACCACCCTACTTCTGCTCTTACTCACAGCGGCCTCTGGGGGGTGCCAGTCATGCCAGCTTTTCATTCACGTAAATAGTAGAGAATCACTCTTTATCAATGTTGTAAGTTTAAAATGATCAACTTTGTGGGTGATAAGGTCCAACTTACACTGATGTAGAATCATCATAGAACGTAAAAAAAAAGGTTTTTGATTAAAACAGGAGGTGGAACAGGGCAAAAAGGTTCTTTTTTTAAGGGAGGGCAGGGACTATTTCAGATTCACTAAGTACGGGATCTTACGTAATGAAAAATCCACTGTGTGATGCAATGCCTGTGTCTAGATCCACCAGCCCAGGATGAGACCACTAATATGGGGAGTGACGGGAGGAAGAAAGGAGGAGAGCCAGCGATATGTGGGTGTTCCATTTTCATGTGTGGTCAGCAAACAGTCACCCAGGAAATTCTTAGTGGAGTTAAAGCACTTTTTCTCTCTCTTTTCTCTCTCTCACTGTCTCTCTCACCAAAACACACCCACAACAGGCGTGGGCAAAATGGAGTTTGTTCTCCTCTCTGACCTTCTGACTTTTACATTAACAATAACAAGTGACTGTGTTCGTTGGTCCAGTACACAGGTGTGTTTGTGAGTGGATAACAGTGTGTGCGTATGTGCGTATGTATTGTGGTTGCTTATGCATATGCATGTATTGAGGTGTGGGTGTGAGAAAGAGAGACCCGAGTGGGTGGGAGGATTCATTGGGCTTCATGAAAAAACATAACCCAGACAGCACATGGCACTGCCTGTCTCGCAGTCTAGAACCAGGATTATCAAAAGCCAGCATGAGATATGAAGATAAGATTATAAACTCATGGCAACACTGGTGATTTATATGGCAATCTAATCAAATAAGGCCAAACTCAGGTGTCAGGTGGCTGAGCGGTTAGGCAGTCGGGCTAGTAATCTGAAGGTTACCGATTCCCGGCTGTGCAAAATGACGTTGTGTCCTTGGGCAAGGCACTTCACCCTACTTGCCTCGGGGGAATGTCCCTGTACTTATTGTAAGTCGCTTTGGATAAGAGCGTCTGCTAAATGACAATTTTTTTTTTTTTTAATCGAGCTTGCTGCATTGGCCACATTGAAGAAGCACAGTGCTTCACCCTGGATTTAAGAAGGTCCATCTTAATTTTAACTAGTGCTATGGAACAGGCCTGCGCTAAAGAGAAGGGGATGTAGGCTATTCTGAGTCACCTGATTCTTTTGACTCTGAATGCTGGGTCCCATTGTCTGCAAACAGGACAGCGCGATGTGGTTGAGACCAAACAGTAAAGAGGAAACAAGTCAATTAATCGCACGTGAAAAGGGGAAGGTGGGCACGCACTCAGGCATGATGCACACACATACGCACATACAGTACAATACTTTGTGCATTACCAATCAACATTGGAAGTTGAAAAGCAATATAAACAGCCGTCCCGTTTAACATTCGGTTGAATCAATTTGGAAAATAACGGTGAGGTCCCGCCATAGCCAATTAAAATAGCGATCCATAATGTGGTCCTGTAAAGTGTGAGCCATCTAAAGATAAGGAACTTTGTGCAACCCGATCACTGTCAATGTTAGGTTCTTATTACCTGACACTCTGATCCATCCTTGGTAGTGACACGCCGACATGTGAATCACTGGGCTGTCCGCTGTTTCTCTTTTTACATCCATAACCGCTAAGATCTCACTACGACGAATTATTCCCACCGGACGGGTCTGACTCTCCAATACCCGCCCCTAGCATGACCAACCTGCAGGATTTTACTACACTGTGGCGCGCGCGCTACTTTATGGGACCGCAGTGCGTGTGGTTGGCGCTCGGTTCAGTGGTTACGCCATAAAGGCTATGCGCGTGAAAGTTGGTTAAATCTCTCCGGTGATGGAAGCGGGATCCAGAATAATGATACGACTATTTTAAACTTCTTTAAAAACATGAATAGGCTAACTGGCACCACGCAGGCTAGAAGTTTCATTTCTGTGACAGCATTTTCAAAGCTGGCGTACACAGAGCAACGCTGTTTCGTGCACCTGTTGCCTCGTAGTGTGTTATATTTAGCATGTGTTACATGTCGGACAGTGTAGTGAGGACTTTTCCCCCACAGTAGTTAAAAGCCTTTTTTCACTTGTATTAGGCTACTAACCATCAGTGCTGTACCTGCTCCGTCGATTTCCGCCGAATGCACTGCCAGATTTTAGTTTCATGTAAAAAAACAAACAAACAGAGCAACCAACAATAGGCAATAACCAGCAGGATGTTGCCGCTGTGACAGCCAGAAGCTACAGAAAAGTTATTGACCACGCCACTGCTCCTGTTTCCTCTGTCTGATCATGTTATAGCCTATGTGGCCAGTGCGCGACTGTGTGGTGTCTCTTGAACGTGAACAAGCCTCAGAACAGACACATTTAGCCCTACTGGAAATGACGACCTTCATGGACTTGATGACAAGATGACAATCCTATTTACTGTTAGGCCTACCACCAGCAGGTTCCAAACCACTTCACATGGGCGTAGGCCTACTGTAGCCTACTTGTAAACCGTAGTAGACTATATGTACAGAATAATGCTGGAATGAAACCTAAATCGTTGTTGATTCATTATATCCAGGTCGCTAGACCCATTTTACTGGGGCACGCGCCCCAGTTTAAATCTGCTGTGCAGATTTTTTTTTTTTTGAGAATTTACTTTATTAGTCAGTGCATTCATTTGGATTCATTCCGGTAAAAGAAACACAGTATCCAAATCAACTCTTGTAAAATAAACGCAATTTAACCGGAAACACAAACTGATGCATGCCCGCAGAATTCCATATGCGCACACCCTTCGGTCCTTGCTTTTGAACAAATAGCAACTACAGCGCGCACACACGACTCCAGGTGTCGGAAAGCAAATCAGATTTGAGGTAGGCTAAGACAACATTACGAAACTAAAGAACGTTTCTAAATAATAGGCCAACCGATCATCTTATTTTGACCCAAACATAATAACATGAGTCCAACGTAGGCCTATTATATTAGCTCAAAAACAGTATTTGCGCTTAAGTTATTGCGAAAAGATTTTCGCCATCTCGCATTAATTGGGTGTGCTCAAGTCTTCGGCGAGAGCACAACCTTTGTTCTCTCACATTTATATTTATTGTGCATTCTCACTATTGTTTTCCTGTTTCTCTTTATTGTTGGAATGCTGCTTCAGCATTCCAAGTATTGTTCTTTGAATCTTTATTGTGAGAGTGCTGTTAAGCATTCTCACTATTGCTTTTCAACTTCTCAGTTCTTCCGCCGTTTTTTGGCCTTTAACTCGTTCTGCATACTTTAACCGATTCCTACAACTTTTGTATCAAAACGTTGAGCTCCTTCAGGAGATGATGGCTATGACTTTTGGTATTTCTCACTTTTATACTTTTTAAGACATTAAGGTTTTTGTGCAAATTATTCTCCCATTAAAAGTAATGGTAAATCCTTTCAAATAATTAAAAAGCTTCCTCCTCTTTCAAACGTAACTACTTCAGCTTACTTTCAGCTAGAGACACCATTCAACCTTTAAAATGTTCACAAGACATTCAGCTATTCCCAAATGATTCAGCTTTTTCAAATGTTCAGCCAATTTTGAATTATGACAGTTTGAAATACATTAAAATGTTTGCTCCTTCTTGATTTTTATGAATGAGCAGCAAGCAGAGTGTGCCACTCTGTTTGCTGCTCTTTTTCTGATATTCAACTAATTTGTCAAACAAATTCCTCTAACGTTCATATAGTTTAACTTACAGAAACAAGTTATACCTTAAAATGTAGGAAAAATTGTCCTCTTTCAGCCAATGTAACTACTAAAGAGCTCACATTTACAGATTTTCAGCTATGAGCCTTGAAGCGAGAGCAGCCTTTCAAATTCTCTCACTAACTTCAATGGAGAGGTGAGTAAAATCAGTCAGAGAAAGCAAGAAGGAACACGATTTTGAAACTGCCGATAGAGTCGTATTTCTGACCGCACAGACATATAAAGGACATCTCTGGTTTCGGCAGAGTCTTGGGTCTCGGAAAATATCCTTATATTTTGGATTGGACGTATAGTTTTGCGTCTAGGTCAACTTGTTTGAGGTGTGGATGCTAGGTAAATGTTCGTTTTTCTCTCTGCCTAGCTCGTTAGCTATCACAGCTGCACCATCACCGTGGCAACCAAACAAACAAGCACCAGGAAAGCAAAAGGAACACGTTTTTGAAACTGCAGGTAGAGTCGTATTTCTGACTGCACAGACATATAAAGAATATCTCTGGGTTCGGCAGAGTCTTGGGTCTCGGAAAATATCCTTATATTTTGGATTGGACGTACAGTTTTGCGTCTAGGTTATCTTGTTTGAGGTGTGGATTCTAGCTACATTTCTCTTATTCTCTGCCCTCAGCGCGTTAGCAATCATAGCTGCACCATCACCGTAACGATAGACACGCACCACTCACTCTCTCACACAGGTGATTGGTACGTTTACTTGACCATGAGAAACACGATTACTAGCAATTGTCGGTTTATGCCAATAATACGATTACTCCGTTTACATGTGTAATTAGTTATGCGATTACTCAATAAACGCGTCTACATGATTCTTTTTTATTAATCGTTGTATGCTCCACGGACAAAACTTGCACCATCATCCTTCTGCAACAAAGTGTCGCCGTGTCTTCCTGTATCGGCTCTACTGCTGTATGTTTCATTCCATCAACACATTGAATCCTACTAAGAAAGCCGAGTAAACGCACTCAATGGTAGGCTACATCTGCTACTGCTATTACTATCCCAACTATAATTTCAGCTGTTAAAACGATAATATTCTTGTTCCGACTAGCTAGCCTACTTCTTCTGTTTAACAGTTCAGCTTTCAGCTTCTCCCGCATTGTAGGCTATTTTAGCTCTTAGCTTTGTTAAGATGATGCAGATGATGCAGTTCAGCTTCCACACTGCCTCTTTTGTGTGACTCACACATTTTTGAAATTCATTTCAGCTTGCGGGTATTTTCTCATTTCTCACTTTTATACTTTTTAAAATATTAAGGTTTTTGTGCAAATTATTCTCCCTTTAAAAGTAATGGTAAATCCTTTCAAATCATTGTTGGAATGCTGCTCCAGCCCCTTTCAAAAATACCTTTCGGTTGCTTTGAAGCTTCAGCTTATAACTTTCTACTAAATTTTCACTATTTTCAGCTTTTTTAGCATGGTCAGCTATCCCCATTCAGGTTTTCAGCATTCTCACTGCTGTTTCGCAGGAACAGCCTTTTCTAGTTGTGAGAATGCTGTTAAGCATTCTCACTATTGCTTTTCAACTTCTCAGTTCTTCCGCCGTTTCTTGGCCTTTAACTCGTTCTGCATACTTTAACCGATTCCTACAACTTTTGTATCAAAACGTTCAGCTCCTTCAGGAGATGATGGCTATGACTTTTGGTATTTCTCACTTTTATACTTTTTAAGACATTAAGGTTTTTGTGCAAATTATTCTCCCATTAAAAGTAATGGTAAATCCTTTCAAATCATTAAAAAGCTTCCTCCTCTTTCAAACGTAACTACTTCAGCTTACTTTCAGCTAGAGACACCATTCAACCTTTAAAATGTTCACAAGACATTCAGCTATTCCCAAATGATTCAGCTTTTTCAAATGTTCAGCCAATTTTGAATTATGACAGTTTGAAATACATTAAAATGTTTGCAGAGTGTGCCAGAGTGGCACACTCTGCTTGCTGCTCTTTTTCTGATATTCAACTAATTTGTCAAACAAATTCCTCTAACGTTCATATAGTTTAACTTACAGAAACAAGTTATACCTTAAAATGTAGGAAAAATTGTCCTCTTTCAGCCAATGTAACTACTAAAGAGCTCACATTTACAGATTTTCAGCTATGAGCCTTGAAGCGAGAGCAGCCTTTCAAATTCTCTCACTAACTTCAATGGAGAGGTGAGTAAAATCAGTCAGAGAAAGCAAGAAGGAACAAGATTTTGAAACTGCCGATAGAGTCGTATTTCTGACCGCACAGACATATAAAGGGCATCTCTGGTTTCGGCAGAGTCTTGGGTCTCGGAAAATATCCTTATATTTTGGATTGGACGTATAGTTTTGCGTCTAGGTCAACTTGTTTGAGGTGTGGATGCTAGGTAAATGTTCGTTTTTCTCTCTGCCTAGCTCGTTAGCTATCACAGCTGCGCCATCACCGTGGCAACCAAACAAACAAGCACCAGGAAAGCAAAAGGAACACGTATTTGAAACTGCAGGTAGAGTCGTATTTCTGACTGCACAGATATATAAAGAATATCTCTGGTTTCGGCAGAGTCTTGGGTCTCGGAAAATATCCTTATATTTTGGATTGGACGTACAGTTTTGCGTCTAGGTTATCTTGTTTGAGGTGTGGATTCTAGCTACATTTCTCTTATTCTCTGCCCTCAGCGCATTAGCAATCATAGCTGCACCATCACCGTAACAACAGACACGCACCACTCAGTCTCTCACACAGGTGATTGGTACGTTTACTTGACCATGAGAAACACGATTACTAGCAATTGTCGGTTTATGCCAATAATACGATTACTCCGTTTACATGTGTAATTGGGTGTGCTCAAGCCTTCGGCGAGAGCACAACCTTTGTTCTCTCACATATATATTATTATTATTTTTATTTCTTTTTGCCCCCCTAAAACTCAGTCAATATTTGGCCTACATAGACAACGTAGGTGTCAAAAGTTTCGTCTTGGTAGCGATTGAGTTGCTTCTATTGGAATTTACGTTCCGTTGCATGGTTTAGGCTGAAGTGAAGTTTTTGTGGCGGAAAGTGAAGCTAACGGTGGCTAATTTGCTAGCCACAGTCACTGACGTTACTAACGTCACTACGTCACTAACGTCACGAAAACACGCGTGACTACCTTTGGCAGAACATTCGTTTCGCATCTGTTAACTTGGGGGATAGCTAGGCTAACTAGCTTTACTGCAAGGCAGCTGCAGAAACGCCACAAGCAAAGAGGCCAGGGTGATAACTATTTACTCATTTTACTTTGTGATATGACACACAATTGTGATGTTTAATGTGCAGTATAAGCTGATATTATTAAGGAAGTACATCTACTTTCGGAAACAGTAGTCTACTATTTCACTGAAGTATTAGCATCATGACATTAGCCTGTGTTGCCCGGGCAACACATTCTACAGTGGTCTATGATGTAGCGTTATCTGTTTTCAATCGTTAAAATAAACATTCCTCACATATACATTTTCGTTGTAGGATTTATTCTGACATTAGTAAACGATTTGTTGGTGAAATTACCATTACCTGTGGTTTCAAACCAGTGTAGCTCACTGCAACGCTGTAGCTTACGCGAGACACACGACAAAAACATCTAACTTACACAGCTGTTTAGGAAGTCAAACGGCGACAGAACATGTTTGGCACTCCCCTTACTTAAATCAAAAGTCTATCTAACTACTAACCTGAACTTCATTGCCACTGCCTAAACGTTGTCAATCTGTTCATGAAAATAATTAATTTCAGCTTAAACCGTACAACGGAACGTTAAATCCAATTCAACCAACGCAATCGCTACAGTACCAAGACGAACACAGCAGTAGTCTAGTACTGTACCGTAGTAGTACAATTTACCGGGGCAGCTTCTCCACACAGGGCTATATCGCATTTTGCGTTGTTACTGACAATGATCGCTACCAGTGAGCTTTTTATAAATGAGCGATTTTCCACTAAATAAATGTCAAGCTTATTTACGTTTTGGGGGCATATTTTCAGTTAGCAGATGGTACTGTTTGAATCGCGATTCCATCTTCTACTGCCGGGTAACGTCGTAGAATAATCTTCAAAGGGGGTTCTTTATTAATGAATGAATGCAATGAGTAGGCTAAATGCCTGAAAATATCATGAGAAGGGAAAAACTTAAAATGACGTTTAAGTCATAGAGATTAGGTAAATCTTTACACCGGTCTGCCAAATGTATTCGTTTTGATTCAACGATGAGGCTGCCTCTTGCAGGGGAAATGAGAAGACATCTATTTCATTCTACACTTCACTCGTATTTTGAGTTGTAAATGAGCAGCAAAAAAATGCTTTTAAATCTATGTAATCTTTATAAATAATAAGTATGCATTTTTATATAAAATATACAGAAATATCAGTTGTAAAAAAGGGCACCCTACAATTTCCCCAGAAATTGTACCCTCTCTAGTTATCGATGTCACTACTCTCTAGCCTGGCTCTGCCCTCCTACGTACTTCCGCTCAATTTTGATTTTGTTTCTGTACTAGGTCTGGCCATGAGGTACGTGAGTCAGATGTCTCCGGTTGATTTTCTACCGGCGAATCAGCGAACAGAGGGAGTGGCTGAGAACGATGACGTTGATGTTGTGCGCTAGTTTGTGTTGTAGTTCCGTAATGGCGGCGGAGAAAGATGCGAGCGAAGCCATTCGGTCCGTTGTGGCAACACTGCCGAATATCTATAAACTAAAGCCAGAGCAAGAACAAGTTTTGCTGAGTTTTGTTGGTGGCCATGATGTTGTGGCCCTCCTCCCCACGGGGTTCGGGAAAAGTTTGATTTTCCAGCTACGGCAGCTAGCTCTGTTACAGTAGTGGTGAAGGAGTTGGCTAAGGCGAACGCTAGCGATTGGTTATGGCAGATCAGAGTGGCTCTGGGCAGATCCAATAGTTTTAAACTTCAACAGAGTACCCGCCTACAAGGAAGTCAACGCTTGTCAATGGAGCGAGACCAGACTCTGTACAAATGAAATGTACGAGAGTCTGGTTAGGACCAGGCTACCTACTCCCTACCAAAGCTATCAAACTTACGTCTGAACTGTACGTATAATGAGTAGGGGCCTGTGCCCCAGAAGAGTTTTATGTCCAGCAACGCGCCTGATTCAGTGTAGGCTATATACAGTAAATATAGTATAGTATATACAGCAAGAGGTAGGCCAATAAATAGCCTACAACATTCAATAGAGGTGTTCAAAAGCAAGGCAGGATATGACATTGAGAAAGGACCCAATGGACCCTTGGAAGTGTGGACACTTAGGGATGTTGTTTTGGAAAGCACATATGAGAAACATGGACTATTTATTGGAACTTTAGCATGTTTCTCGCTAAAGCTGACTCCCATCTTATTGACTTGTTATCGATGTCACTCCAGGAGCACCATCCACTTACAGTACACAGCTACAGTCCTACAAAATATATGTTATCTTAATTTAATTTGAAATTAATTGTGATACCTAATATGGGGTTAAAAACAGACAAGGATTCTTAAAACATTTGTTGTGTTCAAAATAATTAGTTCTCAGTTTGTTTTGGGGGAACGAAACAGTACTCCGTAACATAGCAAAAATGGTTTATTGTTACTTGCTTATCTCACACCTTGCTTGTTCCCATGGACCATAATTCTCTACTGTTGGTTTGTCTTTATCCTTTTTTTATTACCATGCACAGTGGGGCCTGGCTGACGGCTGGGATTGTGTGTGTGTATGTGTGAGCCTATCAATATGGAAGCCTATTCTTAATTACCACACACCAAAAACGACACCTCGCAGAGAGTTTAATCACACAAAGTGAAAGAGAGAAACAGAGCCATATGTCACTCGTTTTAATCACTTGCGATGGCTTCAGATGATGGATCAGAAATGAATCTCAATAAGACAACAGCCGAGCTAAATAATTTTTGCGACTTTGCAAACCTTGTGGGATCTTACCACTTAATTAATCGAATGCAGAATCATACAAAAATTGAAAGTGTTCCTTTAATCTTTTTGATAGATCTATCAATATTATAGCTAGTCAGTTCCAAGAATGCAGGTGAAGTACAGTGAACAACGTGGTAAACATCCTGTAACAGGTGTATTGCCTGTGTGCTTCATAAACCATGTTTGTGTTTGGGTAGACTTAGAGTAGTGGTTGCCATTTAAAATCGTTTGGGGGGGGGGGGGGGGTTCACAAACCCTGATTCAACACATGAAGCATACAATTGTTTGAAGTTCTTATTAAACTTTTTGTGTCCACAGTTGATAGAATTTGGCTCCATAAGGCACTTGAAGGTACTAGTAGCCTAGCCATTTCCGCAGTAGGCCACATGACATGCAGACATACTCCTGCCATTTACGATTCACTTTGATTTGTGGGGAAAGAGGATGGCACAGGGAGGAAGGGGGTATGGTAAATTGCATTGGCACCTGCAAAAATGGTAATGCTGTAAAAATCTTGGGTTGCCACACTGAAGAGGCTGTTGGTCTGAGCAATAGTTCAGCCCTAAATGTATGTGAGATTTTGAAGGACTTGCAAAACTGTTATGAGAATAACTGGGGCTTTACAGTTGGCAAACATTTCATCAGACAAACCACAATACAGAAAGGATGGTCTGACTCCATGCCAGGACAGTGATGATAATAATCAGTTTGCTTCTGCCATTTCCGTCAATCTGCTCCACACTCATTCTTCAATACTGCACATTCAGCAGTACTCAACTTAATGACCCATTGACCCTAAAGCAAGGCCATGTTGATTATGGGATGTCACCTCCTACAGGAGATCCAATGTATAAGCCTCCTGGAAACATTGCTGACACACAGGCCATAGCGGTCGTTTGTAATGAAATGAATTCATGAATTTTATGTTGACAAGGACAAAAGCATTTTCTCTGTGTCATCTTCTCTGGTAAGAGAGACTGGGTATGGAGAGACTGCAATAAAAGTGATTATACACAAATCCCGTCACAATTTCTAGCTCATATTTACATTACAGGACATTCTCAATGACATAGACTAGACTATAATGCATTCCAACATTGACATCTAGTGGTGGGTTGTGGTTACTGTAGTATACGTTCACATATTCACATCGACTCAATCCAAGATACAGCACACCTCATAATTGACCATCCAGCGTGTCAGCAGTTTGTAATTCAGATCCCACACTTCTCTGTGACCATAACTCCTATAATCTCATCATATCCGATCCTATCATCTGAAAGAACAACATATCAACGCTGACGGGCGCACGCCGCTTGGTAAGGTGCTGCTTGCTTGCCTTGCTGACACCAGAGCGTGGGTTCTGGATGCTGGTGGCGGGAGCGTTTCCGGAATGAGTGCCTCACAAAGGAAATGCCGACATGGTAGAGCCTGCTGTTGTCCATGTGGAATTACTATAATCCTGCCGTCAAGGCCAGGGGCGCTAAGGAGGGGGGACGGGGGGGGCGTATGGTGTGTTTATAAGGGTGTGAGGAGTGAAAGGTACAGTTTGGTGTGTATGATGTGAGTGGGAGCAAACGTGTATGTTTGTGTGTGACCCTGTGAGAAGTGGTCGAAAAGTCGCACCTTTGAAAACTCCACGTTGAAACTTCCTTTGTCAGTTTGCAGACAGCAGGGTTTGAGAAAGTAAAAAAAAAAAAAAAAACATCTTGATGTTTTGATGCGTGTGCGTCATTTGGTTTGTAAGTCAGTTTATTTGGTGTGTGATGGGTTATATGGGGAAGGTATGTGTGATGTGTATGTGATGCATGAGTTTGTGTACTGTAAGTCTGTTGTAGAGCTCAGTAATCTCTAGTATGTCATGTAAACACTGCTGGGGCCTTGTGGCTAGCTTTAAGAGACTCTCTCAAGTCTCTCAACAGGCTACACTTTAAGCAGTCCAACTTGGGCAGTATAGGAACTAAACAGTCTGGGCTTTATTCTCTGATCTATATGGTGAAGGGGGAGAAGTGAGCACACAGCTTCCACTTGTGCTTTAAAGTCAGTTATAGGTAAGGAGAGATTCATAAACAGCATTGCTGTTTGCCGTTTCCAACAGACACACACACAAATAGACACACACAGCAAATCACGTTTTACATCATGGCAGAAACCACATATTCCCAAACTGTGATAGTAAAATAGTTATTTAATTCACGTTTTATAAATATACCTATATGTTATAAACTCCAAATATGCAAACATTTCATATCTGAAATAGGTAGCAGATATATTCTGAGAAATCGAATAAAATCACAGTATGCAAAAATGTTTTTATATACAGTATATATTTTTAAGACAATTAGCTGAGATTACTTTTCCGGAAATAAAGTTAATGAAACACAATGAAATCAACATACAAGTTAACTGCTTCCTGTTTCAGCATCTCCTTGTGGACAGTTCTTATACTAATCTGTAAGTCTAAACTTCAATGAGAACATTACGGGTCAAGGGTTGCCATGGAAACCACTTACAACAACACAGATCTCCACGACAACACATACTTGCAGGCAATGTTAACTTTGGCAGGTTTGGACGCTGTGCAAGCAACATATGACCCCACGGTAACGCCACTGGTCAAACAGCCACAGACAGACCAGTGGTATTGGTCAAATGAGCTGTCAATCATTGGGCATAGCTTCGTCCATCCACTTCAGGTAGGCCAGACTCCCACCATCCACAGGGAAACTCAGGATCTCTGGGATCTCATAGGGATGGACAGACCTACACACACATACGCACACACACACAGAAATGATCAAATGAGTTCACTCAATCATTTGGCTCCTATTGTATTGTGACATTAAGAAGACCCACTCACCTCACATATTCTGTCAGCTGCGGGATATTGGATGTTCTTGTCATCACCATCTATAACCCAGAACATTTCTTAGTACACTTCAACCAATCTCCTCAACCAGCTGGAACATTGAACACCCCTTACCAGCTAGAACATAGAACTTCATCACATTCCCACCATCAACTAGAAACCTAGTGTTCCATTCCATTCCCCGTAAAAAGCTGAACATAGAACATCCTTCACTACAATCAATCCCATTCCTTCAAGGTTAATAAAAAAAGTCGAAGTGTGAGAACCAGGAATTCCGACAAGAGCCATCTCAATAACTTACCATGAGTATCTCTGTAGCATCTTGAATATCGCCTTTCCAGTAATACCTATGACATGAGTTTTAAGATTAGCAGCATGTGGCTTACAAATAGCAAGTTCCCTAAAATAAGCCCATGGGACAGTATAGACACTATGTACGTACTATTGAATGCTATAAAGCTAGTTCCTCCCTACACCCAGGACAGGCCGAGTTAGTGTCTGTGACAGCCCCAGACACTTTTGATTGACAGCTAGCTGACGTCATCGTGGTTTCTCGGCCCAGATCCTCAGACAGGGCTGGGCCAGAACCGTGTCCAGGAAGCACAAAGCCTTGCGCTGGTTCTGCCTTGGTGGCTTGTGTAATAGTAGTACACCAGACGGTTACTTCAGGATTTAGGGTGTGAATGGTTCGAACTGACTGGATGGAACCGACTTGTTTACTGCGCAGACCCGAGGACGAATGAGAACTCAGAGTAAGACTTGCCGTTTCAGTCAGGCCTTTGTGGGTGTTGTGAAGTGTTCTGTTTGTGTAGCGGACGTGGAGCGAGGGTCACTGATGTTATCTGTTCTGCAAGCAGCCATCTAAACCGACATGATTTGGGGTTATGTGTCAGCAGGCCTGTAGGCTCTGTCATGCATGCAGGGTTACACACACAGTCCCAACAAGGGAAAAAGTCCTGCCTCTCTTTGTGTCTCTCTGGCTCTACTTCTGTAGCCTGGTCCTAACCAGACTCTCGTACATTTCATTTGTACAGAGAGTCTGGGCTCGCTCCATTGACAAGCGTTAACTTCCTCGAAGGCGGGTACTCTGTTGAAGTTTAAAACTATTGGATCTGCCCAGAGCCACTCTGGATCTGCCATAACCAATCGCGTTCGCCTTAGCCAACTCCTTTACGACTAGCGGAGCTAGCTGGAAAATCAAACGAACCCCGTGGGGATCAAAGATTGTTCTTGCTCTGGCTTTAACTTCTGGATATTCGGCAGCGTGACCACAACGGACCGAATGGCTTCGCTCGCATCTTTCTCCGCCGCCATTACGGAACGACAACACAAACTTGCGCACGACATCATCGTCATCGTTCTCAGCCACTCCCTCTGTTCGCTGATTGGACAGGTAGAAAATTTACCGGAGACATCTGACTTACGTACCTCATGCCCAGACCTAGTACAGAAGCAAAATCTAAATTGAGCGGAAGTACGTAGGAGGGCAGAGCCAGGCTACTCCTTCTCCCCTCTCTCTCTCTTTCCTCCTCTGCCCGAAGCAGCTTCTGGCCTGGCTAGCTCAGAACAGTTGTTTATATGCAGCTAGTTCACCATTACTCTGGTTGCCTGGGTAACGAGTTCTTAGTGTGTGTGTATGTGTGTGTGGGCATGCATGTATTTATGGCTAACTGTGTGTATGTGTGTGTACTTATGTGTTAATGCATAGCGGGCATGTTTATGGTCTGTCTGGTGTGAGTAGGAGTGAATGGTGTGTGTAACCTCTGTGGTGGATCGTTGGAGAGGCCACTATAGCTAGACAACAGAGTCATGATTCTCTTACATAGTGGAGGTCCTGGGTAGAATGTTGATGCTCGCTGCCATCCTCCTCTCCATGATAGCTCTGAGGGATAGGTGGGAGAGAGAGAGAGAGAGAGAGAGAGAGAGAGAGAGAGAGAGAGAGAGAGAGAGAGAGAGAGAGAGAGAGAGAGAGAGAGAGAGAGAGAGAGAGAGAGAGAGAGAGAGAGAGAGAGAGAGAGAGAGAGAGAGAGAGAGAGAGAGAGAGAGAGAGAGAGAGAGAGAGAGAGAGAGAGAGAGAGAGAGAGAGAGAAAGTGAGGTGAAATAAATAAATGTCAAACATTTTGAGGGACAAAGCGAGGAACCCGTGGAAGAGAGATGCAGGCGTTGGTAAGCAATTAAACACTCAACAGCCAGCAGCTGTCAACCAATTATAGCTGTAGCCCGCCATAGACCCTCTGCGGGGTTGGGTGATAGCTCTGAGGGATAGGTGGGAGAGAGAGAGAGAGAGAGAGAGAGAGAGAGAGAGAGAGAGAGAGAGAGAGAGAGAGAGAGAGAGAGAGAGAGAGAGAGAGAGAGAGAGAGAGAGAGAGAGAGAGAGAGAGAGAGAGAGAGAGAGAGAGAGAGAGAGAGAAAGTGAGGTGAAATAAATAAATGTCAAACATTTTGAGGGACAAAGCGAGGAACCCGTGGAAGAGAGATGCAGGCGTTGGTAAGCAATTAAACACTCAACAGCCAGCAGCTGTCAACCAATTATAGCTGTAGCCCGCCATAGACCCTCTGCGGGGTTGGGTGTGTGCACGCTGCGGCATTAGCAGGCGACGGGACATCCCAGCGTGCCGAGCTCAGTCACGCTCACAGCAGCTGAGCCGAGGGCACTTCCTGTCCCACACAATACTGCTCCAAGCTCGCAGGCGGCACATTTACATTTTGGCGAAGAACTGTGACTGTGAGTCAATGCTCCTCACTGTTCTTTCATACACTCTCCCTCTCTCTATCTTCCTCTCTCTTCCTCTCTCTTCCTCTCCTCTCCCTCTCTCACACACGGTAAACAGTTCATCTGCATGCAGCAAGAAGCCATTATAGTTAAAGGGAATGTCGTCCAATCACAGCTCTTGTTCTCTGGAGCGTAGCTTTGCAGACTTACCCTGGCCTACCCTTCTCCCAGCCAAACAAAACACTGCAGCTTTAGTCCTACTGGGTTTAGGGTGCATTACTCAGTCTCGGCTTATAATAATGTAGTAACCATAACATTGAATGGAGAAAATATACATAATATACAGTATAGATGACGTATATTTTTGTGATCATTTTTTTGGGGGTGTCTGCATTTATGGTGACAGTGAACATGTTGTGTTGTAAAGGGATTTCAAGTTGCTTAACGAAGCGGTTGTCAGTCTTTCATCGACAAAGTCATTAATAATCAGTAATTAGTCATGTGTTCATCATATGTAGTTAGTACACAATTTGTATTAGAACATCGTAAATTGTGAGTAGAGTATCGCTCTGAGCCGATACCTGCCAATGTCCTTGGCAGCCTGCTCGTTGGGACAGTTGACCAGGAGGATGGAGTGGTGGCCGGGTATGTAGCTTCCAGTGATGGCGGAATGGATGTGGACCCCCAGAGGTCTCAGCAGGGGGTACATGGACAAGACCACTACCTGGGAAAGGAGATTGGAGGTGCGGTGGGGTGGGAACAAAAACTCAATAGAAAGGAAGTACAAGGTCAGTACCATACTCATGGACTGATTACATTTATGTCCAATCCCCTGAGGTGAGGTCACTTCAGTGCATGTGAAAGGGAGTTTAATATAATCTCAGTATGTGTTTGTGTGTGTGACAGCCACTTTGGTGTCCTTGGGACTGAGAGTTATTTCTGTTTTATTATACCCCTGTGCTCTCATTTTGGAGGAAGAATGCATTGTCGAGGAATACTGTTCAATCTGTCCTCCTATTATTGTTTTGCTGTCACTACAAAATTAGTGTTTGGAAAGTGGGCCAATTCTTTATCCGCTCCGCTTTTCTGCGCAAGTCAACGGACGGCCGTCGGCTTGCGTTTAAACACATGCAATTTTAAATCCTCCGCCTGTCAGGAACTCGGAGGACACAAAAGATGTCTGCACATATTTGTAGTCACCAGCAGCAAATTGCATATCATGCCTGGTCGCTTTTCATAGCGTCCACCATCAATTTTATTTGTCAACAAACTCATGTGCCAGACACGAACGTAGATATCTCCAACCAACTTACCAGACAAATAACAAAAAGTCCTGAGCGAAGTACACTTTGGAAAACAGACTCCTTGTGACACCGCGGGCAAAACCAGTCCGTTTTGTTGCTACTTCCAGCCAAAGTCATACCGAATATAGTCTAGTTACTGGAACTGGCACTCTGTCCCAAAACCTCTCCGCCCAGACAGAGAGTGGTCTGGATAGAATATATAGTCCACAAACGGATGAACATTAAGCACAACAACCTTAAAAATAACATAATACTTGCTTTGATTTCAACTATTACATTTCTTTACTTTTTTATTTCCGAAGCGTAAACTTATCTTACTGTGCAAGTGCAGACTGTGACAGGTAGCTCGGACGGTCAGCAGCGATCCCTACACCGACGGCTATTCCATTGGATGGATGACACTTCCTGACACAGTGTCCAATCAGACAACATATTTCACAGGCGGGTCTAAACTCGGGCTGGTCATAAGCAGCTTTGTTGTCTATTATCCTAAAGTGCTTCTAGTGAGGTGTGCCGAGGTCATAGCGGTTTAGTTGCCAAATAATCAGATAACATAATGAAAAACATCTAGGCTACACAATTAATCACATCAAGCAACCACAAATAATACAAATAATACAAGCATATGGTGAGAAAGAGAGTCCACATGCTTGCTACATTGCCTCAGGGAAGTGGCAATGGGTGTTGAAACACCAACATCCAGTGTTCATGCCAGTATAAGAAGAGGTTGCAAAACTCTTCACGCAGTTCTCCTAACCAACTTTCAGCTCGGCACAGCAGTTAATTTCACATTCAAAATGCACTAAAACTACCAAAACACTTCATACATGTGTAAGGTTTACAAGTAATGCATATATTTAGGGTCAGCTGCAGGATCCCCACTCACTCTGCCTTCGGAACAGGTAGCTATGGTTCGTCGTAATCCTACTGATGACAAACTCCTTCAGGCAGTTAAGCAGCTGACTCTTACTGTGACCAGTTTAAAATATGAAGTACAGACTTTGCGAGAGAAGCACAGTTACCTTGCTCAGCGTTTGGACTCCAGACCTGACGGATCCTCTTCCTGTGATACTCGACACGGCGCACGCAGTTCCTCTCCTTCACCCTACCATACCAGACAACACCCCAGGGACTATTACTCACCTGCGCAGGGTTATACTCATGGTTCAGAGTCCCACTATGAACGTCGTCCTCCGCTCCCTGATCATCACAGATACAATGAGTGGAACAGCAGTGACGACCGTGACCGAGGTCGCTCTCCATCACGCCCGTCCTATCAGTACTCCAGGCAGGGTCGCCATGATGATGACATGAACAGATACAGACGCAGTCCCAGTCCAGCACCACGGAGACATAGAGATGCAAGTCCACACGCTAGAAGCGGTGTCAGATTCCAGTCTCCTGAAAGCCATGTACACTTAAGCTCCAACCGACAGGGAAACTTTCAGTAGCTGCTGTTGAGGGGCAAACATCAGCTACTACGTCACAGCCCCAGGCTAGTTCACAGTTAACACCTGACAACAATGACTCACAACGTAATGGCTTTGTTTCTTCTAGTATCTTGGCTATCGTTGAAGGCATTGAAGTGTGTGCTTTAATTGACTCTGGTTCTTTTGTCTCCATTGTGAGTGAAGATTTTCGAAACTCTCATCCAGCTTTAAAAAAAACGCCCTCTGACAGCATCCTCTGTGCCAGCTTGTCCAGTCGATGGCAAGCGCCTGGACATCTTGGGCAAGCTCACCATTGGCATCAGACTGGGAAAACAGGTATGGCAGCAGGAATTTGACGTTTTAAGAGGTGCTTACCGGCCAGTTATACTAGGTTGGGATTTCCTGGAAAAACACCATGCACTTCTCGATCTCAAAGACAAAGTACTGCAATTGTGGGACGTGAAAATTCCCCTATTGCCCAAAGGACATGAAGTGGCCGCTTGCTGTAATGTGTCTGTGTTAGCTCTCACTAAGATTCCAGCTATGAGTGAGACCCTCATCACGGCTTGTGTGTCAGCAGCTACACCTGCTTCTCCTACACCAACGGACTACTGTGGTGTTCTCATGCCCAACCCAGCCTGTGTACCTGGACTATAGGAAACTGAATGCTGTGACAATCACAGATTCACATCGTCTTCCCAGAGTCGACAACGCACTTGATGCTCTCTCAGGCTCGGCCTGGTTCTCCACAGTGGACCTTCAGCATGGCTATTGGCAAGTCGAGCTGGAAGAGAATGACCGCGAAAAAACAGCTTTCACGACAGGCAGTGGACTTTATCACTTTAAAGTTATGCCAATGGGACTCACAAATGCTCCCGCCACATGCCAACGCTTAATAGAGATGGTACTTTGTGGCCTCCCATGGAAAACCTGCCTGGTTTATCTGGATGATGTCCTCATTTACAGCGCCTCTTTCAGCGACCATCTTCAGCATCTGGAAGAAATGCTCTCCAGATTCCAGTCAAGTTCAATCCATCGAAATGCTGTTTTGCCAGTGACCAGGTTACATTTTTGGGCCATGTTGTATCCAAGAACAACATTCAGCCAGACCCACGCAATGTGACAAGTGTTTAAGACTGGCCTACTCCACACTCAGCAACAGAAGTGAGAGCATTCCTAGGACTTTGTTCATACTATCGCAAGTTCATCAGGAATTTTGCACATCACAGTGTTCCGCTACATGCACTCACTGAGAAGAATGCACTCTTCCAATGGACTCCTCAATGTCAGGATGCATTCACTTACCTGAAACATGCCCTCTCAAGCCCCCCAGTGGTTGCATTCCCTGAGTTTACGAGGCCATTCTCCCTCTACACTGATGCTTCAGGCTCTGCTATCGGTGCTGTGCTGGCTCAGAGACAGGAAAATCAGGAGAAAGTCATTGCATATGCTAGCCATGTTCAAACAAAAGCAGAAAGAAAATGGTCGACCTATGACAGAGAACTATGGGCTATCGTCTGGGCGGTACGACATTTCCGCCACTACCTCTACAAGCAGCCCTTTGTTATTATCACGGACCACAAACCTCTTTTGGGTCTCCGGAAAATACCCATTGACAATGACAGGACGGGTCATCGTGCACGCTGGGCTCTCGAACTTGACCCTTTTGAATGGACTGTAATACACAAAGATGGCCGCAGCCACCTCAACGCAGACGCAATGTCACGTCGCCCTGCTGACACAAACCCTATAGAGCAGAGCACTGCATGCACCACTGCTGTTAGCCCACAACCTGACGAGACATTTAAGTCCGTAAGTCCATCTTGTCCCGTCAGTTCTGTACATCACTACAGCTCCTGCAGTACTGACCAACAGCCTGGTCCCTGTAACCTGGCTTTACCACAGCCTCCAGGTCCAGATCTACAGTGTACTGCACAGTTTGTCTCCTCTGCATCTATGCTTCAACTCCTTGTAGATGATCTGCGAAAGGAACAGCGACAAGACTCCATATTGTCAGTGGTCATTCACTGGAAAGTTCAAGGTCAGAAACCACCATACTGGCACATGAAAAAAAACACACCTGCTGAGAAAGAACTTTGGCAAGAGTACCACAGACTTACCCTCCATAATGGTTTGCTCTGTCGAATAGTTTTCAACCCATCCACTAAGTCAGTGCTGCATCAAGTTGTTGTCCCTCACGCCTTAAAAAACACTGTTCTACAGCTACTGCATGGAAATCCAGTGACTGGTCATCTGTCTGCAGATAAAGTCCTGAAACGTGCTCAGCAACTGTGCTACTGGCCATTCATGTCACGTGACATCAAGATGTGGTGCCAGCAATGTGCTCCATGTGACGCAAGACGGCGTCCCATACCTCACCAGAGAGCGCCCATGAAAACAATTGTGGCTACTGAGCCGTTCCAGAAGGTTGCAGCCGACATACTTGAGCTGCCCATCACAAATCGTGGCAACAGGTATGTGCTTGTGGTTCAAGATTATTTTTCCTCTTCTTCATCAAGTATGTCAACCTATATGCCATTCCAGATCAGCGCTCAACGACAGTTGCAAAATGTCTGTTTGAAAACTTCATCTGTGAACATGGTGTTCCGGAAATGCTGCACACTGATCAGGGACGTCAATTTGAGTCGGATTTAGTGAACTGCTGGGCGTACAGAAGACACGAACCAGCCCATATCATCCTCAGTGTGATGGCATGGTGGAGAGATTCAACAGGACGCTCAATGATCAGTTAGCCAAGTTACTTATTCAGCTGCCTGATGAATGGGATGACTGCCTCAGCCAAGTTGCTTTGGCTTATAACACCAGCCCTCACTCTACAACAGGTTTCACTCCATTCTTCCTGACACACGGTCGTGAAGCCAGGATGCCTGCCAATCTGCTGTTACCTAAAAACACACCATGTTCATCCACTCCAGGTTCTCCTGCTGACTATGTTGCACAGTTGACCCAGAGACTTCATTCAGCCTTTGGTTCAACTACATAGAACAGAGATTGTGCTCACCTCCAGCAGAAACAACAGTACGACAGATGTGTCAAACACACTCCCTATGTTCCTGGGGACCTTGTGTGGTTGAATGACCCCACTACGTCAAGACAAAAACTTGCTCCTCACTGGAAAGGCCCCTTTGAAATACTGGCGTGCCTCGGATGTGATGGGGATTCACCTGGAGTGACGTATAAGATTCGTTACCTCCTGGATCAATCGGACAAGTCTCAGATTGTCCATTACAACCGTCTCAGACCTTACAAGGCTCCTGTGCCAGATCCTGGTCATAAGACACCTGATTGTGACTCCTTGTTGCGGCCTCCACTCCCTTGTTTGACTGCATTGTCAGGTGCTTTGCCCTTTAGACCTTCACAGCCTGCAGTGACAGAGAGCTGCATTGTATCTGGTCGCTACGTTGCTCCCTCAGTGGCCCTACAGATGCCCCAGCCCCTGCCCCAGCCCCTGCTCCAGGCCCTGCCCCAGCCCCAGCCCCTGCTCCAGGCCCTGCCCCAGCCCCTGCCCCAGCCCCTGCTCCAGGCCCTGCCCCAGCCCCAGCCCCAGACCCTATCCCACTCGCCTTCTGCTCCATGGACTCCGTGTTTGACTGCTCCCCCCTCCAACCAGGCCATGGTTAGGCAGTCTCACACTATCCCCTCTGCCCCTCTTGATCAAGGCTCTGGTTCGTCGCTGCATCCCTGCAGACGTCCAGTTCGACTTCCCAGATACCTTATGGACTATGTTCTACAGTGAGACTGTTCTTTTGTTCTCTCTGGTAGCAGTTGCTTGTGTTGTGTGCTTCGGTGAAACTAGGACGTTTCTTTTCGTGAGGGGGGGAGGAAATGTAAGGTTTACAAGTAATGCATATATTTAGGGTCAATCTACTAAACATATATTTACAATGTTTACACAGTTAACTACTTGCATATTTGTGTTGCACAGTTATTATATGGTTACGATAATCTACCTCTGTGGTTTCCTTACATTTACCTTAGTTTAAGTCCTGCTAACGTTTGATTGGTTGGTTAGCAACATGTGAGAGGGAGAGGAGGAAATGTGGATGTTATGGCACGGATGAAGTGTGGAGTAAAGTAAAGTGCTGTTTAAGAAAGTTATCTGTCTCCATCTGGCTGTCTCTTCTTATTAAGAGTGATCCAACCACCTTATACCGAACCCTCACGTTACACATGTCTCAAATCAACTCATTCTTCCATAACACTAGCAAAGGTTGACAGCCAACAAACACACTTTGTCACCGACAAAACAATGACCTAAAAAACACTAGCATTATACAATGGTTTCTTATGTTAAACAAGGACACCTCTCTACTGTTTAGAATTCATTGCAATATATGTTACTGGAATGAATCAGACATGATGCAGTATGCTTCAATATATTGTATGTCTTTTTGTTTGTTTGTTGGACTGAGTAATTCCAGACTACAAGAATTAGTATCCACACCATCCACTCATATAGATACTATAGGAATGCTAATGGTCTCGGTCTACTGCATTTGGCCACAGGTTCTCATCCACATTACATCTTATGTCATCTAGGGCAATACACCTAGGAAAGAATCTTCTGGCATGCCTGATCCATCCCTGGCAATCTTCTGCTGATATGTCCAGGCATCCAGTATTCATTGCGTCCAGGAGGGACATGTGGATTGAGGTCATAAACCTTCCACCTCCATGAGGAAAATAATTCCTCTATGGGGTTGAGGAAGGGAGAGTAAGGTTATAGGAAAAGTGACACCAACACTGGGATGGGCTTCAAACCACGGTGTCTGCACGGGAGTGGTGAAATGCCACATTGTCCCATACAATTATAAATGTTGTCTGATTACTTCTCTCTGCATCCCTTTCCTCACCTAGCACAACCCTTCCATAGAGATCGTGCAGGAACGCAAGGAGGCGCTCAGTGTTGTATGGCCCAATTAGTGGTTTGTGTAACAGCAGTAAATCAATGGATATTGCTGAGCATTTTGTGATGTCGGCACGATGTGAGAATAAATATATAAAAAACAATATAACAATATAAAAAAAGTTCACTGCCATATTGAAGCCATGATGGATCTCAAGATAAATAAGTTGAACCGCATGAAGTTGCCCTAAGCGATAGAGACATAGCTTGCTAGTCGACAACTGCAGGGGCGGTTTTAGGCACGGGCGGACCGGGCAGCCGCCCGGGGCGGCATTTTTTCATGTCACGTGGGGGGCGCACGAGCATAAAATAAATAAATAAAAATCTCTGCGCCGCGAAGCGGTTTTCTCTTTTCTATCATTTCACTGTGTGGGGAATTGGCAAATTGGCGCCCCCTTCAGGCAGCTGCAGGAACCCCTGCTTGCTGAGAAGGTGCCGCACAGAAGCTGTGTGAAAAAAGGGGAGAGGGACAGACAGCTCACTTGACTGGGTCTCTCAAATGGAACGGAAAATTCATAATATTATAAATATAGGCCTAAAGTTCCTGCACATTTTTGTTTTTTTTTAATTGTGTGAAATGGCTAATAAAAATATGTAACACAAAACGATTGTGGTCACCAAGGTGAATTGGTTTAGTCTTGACTTCTGGTCGTGAGTGACAGTGTTGGGGGCATGGGAAATCTGTTGACTGTTGAGAATATGAAATATGAAATATAAAATGGCCATAATATCCAATATAAAAATACAAATAGTATAAAAATAATACAAAAAAAAATACAAATAGTGAAGAAACCCCCCCCCCCCCCCCCCCTGTAAATTATACAGTGCATATAATTTACGATCAACACCTTGACCATTGATGATTTCATGAATGTGTAGAAATGTGTGGTAGGTTTGCCAAAGGAGGGAGTTGGGATGACTAAGTGAACAAAAGACACAACTTGGGAGAGAGAATTTGAACATCGGACCGGAGTTATGTCCCGCGTTTGATCTGTTATTAAAGCTTCTGCGTGGTTGAAACTGCTGCAAACTCTGTGTCATTTCATCTGAAGAGCCAGGAGATAGTGACATTGAGATATGAATTTGACTTAGAATCTGACCACAAATTGAACGTGATATTAATCCACAACAGTACGAGGTATACTTTACGTTGACCCCCCCAATTATCATTGTATAATTCACACCCTGACTGCACTAGGATGACCACCAATGGGCACTGAGCTATAGTGCAAAAACTGTGCTGCAGAACGCACTCATTGTAAGCGTTCACTGAACACCAAATCAACTAATCTTATTAATGAGCTGCATCATGAGCATGGACACTTCGCAAGTACAATTTATTTGAAAAAATACACCCTCTTTGAAAGGGAGTGATATGTCATGCCATTATGCCTGGCATCCACTAGATGGTGGTGTGGATCTACACAAACAGGAGATTTTCCATGCCCGTGGACGGCATGATTTTTTTCAGAACAGTCACTTGGTGGTATGTCAAACTATGAAATAGTCTAAATGAAATGGAACATAAATAATGCTGCTTGCACAAGGACTGAATGACTCATCCCCCCTCCCCCCCCCCCCCTGCGATTCTTGTTTTTGGTTAATCTTAACCCCTGACCCCAGCCCCCCTCAAGCTTCAGATGTGGCTTTCTTTGGCTGCCTTCCTTATTGCCACCCCTCGCCCTCAGTTCCTCCATCCGTCCACGACTGCGTAGATCAGAGACTTCACAGTAGGGGGTGCCACAGGAGGTCGTAGACTCAACAAACCCATTCATCCTACTCTCTCAATATTTTCTTGTTCCCTCCCTCTCTCTTTCTGAGGATCTATTTACAAGCCCATCAGAGCCACTTAAACCACTGTTCCTCAACATGAAAGAGGATGACAAAAATAGAGAGATGGTGGGGGGGTGGTGAAAGGGAAAAAATAGAGAGTTGGGAGAAAGGCGTTTGATCTGCGTTATGGGGCGTCGCTCAGTGTGGGGGGGGGGGGTTCCCTAGGAGTTCACTAGACTCCATTTGTTGTCCCTTATTGGATTCCTTATCGGAAAAAAGGACCACTTTTATTTTGGTTCTCTCCGCCGTGTTTCTTTCCTCCGTTGTTTCTTTTGCTCCGAGCACAGAGCGCAGGGAGGGTGGGATAATGAAGCTGCAGGTCTAAAAATATAAATGAGGGATGAGAGAAGGAAATAAGTCAAGAAATGGGCAGGTGGAAAAACAAATGGATGAAAGGAGGGGAGGAGTGTCTCTTTCGTTTTGGAGTGAAGGAAGAGAGAGATGAGTGCAAAGGAGTCGGAGAGAGCGGGAGACAGAGGAAGAGGCTGAGAAATGAGGACAGAGGCGTGTCAGAGAAATTAAAGGTGAAAGAGGGCGTCAGGTGGCTGAGCGGTTAGAGAATCGGGCTAGTAATCAGAAGGTTGCTGGTTCTATTCCCGGCCGTGTCCAATGACGTTGTGTCCTTGGACAAGGCACTGGGCCTTGTCCTTGGACAAGGCACTTCACCCTACTTGCCTCGGGGAGAATGTCCCTGTACTTACTGTAAGTCGCTCTGGATAAGAGCGTCTGCTAAATGACTAAATGTGAATGTGAAATGTGAAAGAGGAAGTTACAGAGAAGAAAGGAGAAGACGGAGGTGATCCTGTTGATTGTTGTTCTTTGCTCACCACCATGTTGTCGGGGGTAAATAGAGAGGGATGCGAGGGGGGAGATGAAGGTGAGTGTGAGAGCTGTGAGGTATGGGAGAAGGGGAGAAGGGGAGGGGCGGTCAGATCAAAGGTGCTGAGAGGGGGGGTGGGGGGAGGAGGGGGGAAACAGTCAGGTCGGTCCTAATGAGATGGCTTCCTCATCAGTAATGATGACTCAAGTTGGATACCAGTAGATCTGTCCTCCAAAGGGGTTAATTAATGACAATGGGGGGTGTCTCTCCTCTCCCCTACCCTCCTCCCTTCCTCCCTCTCTGACCTGGTCTATTTAACAACCTGTCCACCTAGAAACAGTTTGGTGTGTGTTTGGGGGTGAATTCACAGTTTGTTGCTTCGTGCCTGGTTGCTCCTGTTCTGTCTCAACAAATTGTTCATGGAGGCTCAGTCTGCTCTCCCACGGGTTAACCAACCGGTACTAATGGGGCCACTGTAGATAACACAGTTGTTTAAACATTATTGTCCTGCGCAGTCCCCTCTTTGGACAGGACCTCTGCCTTATCGAGAGACACTCACACAAAACATACACGCACACACACACACGCAATGCATAAACACTCACATACACGCACACGCCCTCTGTGGGTCTTTTCCTTATCACAGCGTTGCACGACCGATCCCATTCATTAGCATTGATTTCTCTTTGACCCACCGTAAACCATGTGCTGTCCCTTGCTTTTTGTCTATCCTCCCACTCCATATCTTTCTCTCTCCATCTTCCTCTTTCCCTCTATCTGAGCCCTCTCTCTCTCTCCCTCACCTTTCTCCTCCCACTCTGAAGCTATTCCTCATTCAGCAGGAGGTGAGGGGTTTTAATCGCTCTCAGGTATTTAGGGTTAGCAGCCTTGTTGCAGAGAGAGAGACACACAGAGAGAGAATGTGTAAGAGTGAGAGTAACAAAGAGATACAGAGAGAGAGAAGGACAAAGAGAGAAAGAGAGAGAGAATCAGCTACACCACAGGGGCCACTTAGGGGACAATTAAACCAGGAAAGGGGGCACATGTTTGTTTAGGAAGAAAGGAGTAGAATAGGAAATAGGGGGATGGCAAAGGCAAGTGTGGAGAGATGAGATAAGGGTGGTCTAAAGTGGGATCAGATGGATAGGACGTGAGGTGGGATGTAAATGCTTGGAGACACAGATATCTTTGTACTTGCTCCTTGCTAGTATTCCACACAATGCATGACGTGAGTCATGTGAAAAGATTGGGAGGAATACAAATCACTGACACATTTGGTTGAGTTGTGATTCTGTGAAATAGGTTTTGTTAGCTTTTAGACACACGCACTCACACACACAGATCCACTCTCAGACACACATACACATATACATACACACATACACACACACACACACACACACACACACACACACACACACACACACACACGCATATACACACACACGTTGTCCAGAGCTAATGTAAAACCATTTAAGAGGACAGCCTGTCAATGAAAGGATTGATTTTCATCAGGTTGTGGAAGCATGCAAATATGACCTAGCCGGAGGGAAGGTCTGGAACTTTTAATATTACAGTATTGTCCCACGGGTTCCATGGGTGCTCGTAATGTGTACGTTTGAAACACATATTACTTATGCCTTATGTGTGTATGTGTGAAGACAGTTGACTCCCAGGTTCTACTGCACCCTCTCCCCCCATCTCACACACATCCACCTGCCCCCCCCCTCCCCCCTCCCCCCCCCCACCCTTGCCAGCCCTGATTGTAGTGCAGCTACAAGGGCCGAACAAGGACTGAACAAGGGCCGGGAATGAGCCTCGCCCACAGGTGTTGATGGGGGGTGTTGGTGTCCTGGTGCGCTGCTGTAATGTGGAGGTATAGATTTCACCCCTGCGGCTGAGCCGGCTTCTGAGGTGGCCCTAAAACCTCAGATCCCCCCCTGTCTCCTCTGTCCAATCAGGCGTGACCTGACCTAAGCCTGGCCTGGGGGCCAGCACGGTGCAATGACGACTACGGATTTACACCAAAGAAAACGTTGACCTTTTTGGAGATTCTGCCGGCTTCCCTGTGTTCAATCAAACGCGCTCGACCGAAACACTCCTTTTCTCTCTCATTATGTCACTCTGTCTTTCAATTCGATCTCCCTCTCTCTCGGCCTCTCTCTCTCCCTCTCTCGCGCTCTCTCTCTCTCTCTGCTTCTTGCCTTTGTACATTCTGTCTTTCCTCTTTGAGGAACAGGCAGGACAAATCTTTGGTCTCAGCGGGGATTCTGGAAGGCTTGCCTCCAGTCATGGTTGCAATGCCTCTCGATATGCCAAGCTAATGGTTACAGACATACACCAAGAAACGTGTTCCCCTCCAGTCATCCCTTTACATGGGTCCGCAATACTTGGGGTCTGTGCAATGAGTACAATACTACAATACAAGTACAATACTAGACAAAAACTGTTGGCATTGGTATAAGATTGAAAAGTAGAGCTCATAATAATCTCATAAACGTACGTGTGCTAATAATGGACCAGTTGATCACAAAAAACCCTCTCTTATTTGAGCTGTTACAATGATAACATACTAGTTATGGCTGCATTTGTTCAAAATTATTTAGACACCATTTTGGACAGTGTTCTTCCCACTGGTTATTCTCTCTCTCTTGGAGAGAGGTTGACACTGCTCATCTGTACTGACTAATAGTCTTTCTGCTCCACTTGCTGAAAGATGGTTAGGAGAGAAGAGAAGAGAGGAGAGGTGAGGAGAGCAGTGCAGTGCAGAGCAGAGGAGAAAAGAGGACAGAACATCTTCAGATCTACAGCCTTCAGGTGAGCACAAGGAGGAGTCGTTTAGGAAGATAACTAAAGTGGGAAGGTGAGAGAAAATGCTACAAATCATGTTATTACTGGAAGAGGCTTTCCGAAGACACTCCGCCCTGGTTGGGGAGAGTAAACATGTTGATTCTCTGTCTACCATGTGCTTCGACATTGAGTGCCGATAAACCGAAT
>NC_085031.1:3210429-3244766 GCF_963692335.1 Osmerus eperlanus
GGAATAAAGCCATCATATTTCAATCTGCTCTTTAAGGTTCAATGAAATTCTGTAATTCTATAAAACGTTGCAAGTCCTTCTTTTCAATGATGAATCTCATCGTATTTCCTGGAAGTGCTTGAGATGAATTGGCTTTGATCTAGTCCTGAATAAAGGTTGGACAATCCAGAAAGACCATACATGCTTCATTACAGTTTTTTACAGTAGGACCTACTTTTAATTACTCATGTCACAGCAGTTATTGTCCCAACCAAAATGCACTAAAACAACCAAAACACTTCATACTGCCTCATATCAACTACTTCTTCCATAACACAAGCAAAGGTTGTCACCCAACAAGGACACCGTCACTCATAAAACTTTGACCTAAAAAACATGATACTAATGAAGCTTGCGCAAGTTCAGTCAGGCAAGACCGATCCCTGCTCTCGGGCTTAATCGTAGTGTACACTTCTCACTCCCCCCGCTAAGAACGCCCTATCTTCCCCCGTTCCCTGGTCGGGCGGTCACTGGGGTTCAGGTCGTTTAGCGCTCCCGCTATCAATTAATGGTGTCACATGATCCGTGCCTTTAAATATGATTCTCTCCCTGTGTAGTCTGTTCATGCTATCAAGTGCGCGACCCTCCACCACCCCGTCGCCGCCCGGTTCCTGTCTCAGTCTTCGGCTCGATTGGTTGTCGGCTGCCGCCACCGCCACCAGTGTCTGGACTCCGTGGGGGATTCTTCTTCGGGCGTTGGGCAGGCGCCCGTTGATCTATATAATTCCCCGTGGGGTTCAAGCTCCAAACACCATAGTACATTTATTAGTCTGTAATAAACATCTTTCACTCATCCCAGGTCTCTCCTGATTGAACAGGTAGCAGTACATGTTATCTTTTTCTTTACAAATCAAAAATGACACCAGTCTACTGTTTAGAATTCATTACAGTATATATTACAGGAATGAATCGGACATGACGCAATATGCGTCAATATGTTGTATTTCATTTTTTGACATTGAGTGACTCCAAAATACAATACAGTAATTTGTACACCATCTACTGATACAGTAGCAACACTAGGCAGCCCTGTCATCAGAATTTTGCCACAGGTTCTCATCCACATCACATCTTAAGTCATGTTGGGAAACACACCTAGGCTAAAACCTTTTGGCATGCCTGTTCCTTCCATGACAGTCTTCAGTTGATATGTCCAGGTAACCAGTATTCAGTCATTCAGGATTCAGCTACGGTTTGTGTAATTGTTTAGATAGTATTTCATTTTGATTTGGAATTTCAATGCAGTATTACTGTAGTAATGTAGCAAATTGCTATTAAATGTTATGTGAGGTTAAGAACTTAAAGGAGTACTTATATTTTATTTTATATTTTATTGTATAGTTTATTTTAATTCTAATTCCACCTAGTATTGCTAGTTATGCACCCTTAGTATAGTTAGTCCTCATATTTAAATTTGAGATTCCTATATGTTTAATGTTTGAACCTTCTTGCCAAAGCAAATTCCTTGTCTGTGCAAACTTTCATGGCGAATACAACCCATTCTGATTCTGATTCAGAGTCATTGATTGCAAAACCGATTTTACCTTGTCAATTCAAGATGCATGTTTGTCCATATCTATTTTTCAGCAAGATAGCTAGAGCTAACTGAAGCTGAGTTGAATCACGATAGTTTGTTTGCTAAGCTGTAGTGCTAACGTTACCCACCTAAGTCGATCCTGTTTTCTTCGACAACAGAAGTGGAAACAACGTTATCATTTCAAACGATATCTAGTCAATCTGTTGAAAAAAGTGTTATGTAGACACAATAGATTTATTTGTACGTTTTCATTTCAAGTCTCCACCTTCGATGTTTCAGTGAGTGCTGTTGGCCGTGATGCGTCTTTGCTCCGTAGCTTCGCTCGTTGTAAACCAACCAATCAGTGCGCAGCTCCTCTATATATTCATGACCATAAAAGGAGAAAACCTAGCTTTTCATTCTAGTGCTATTTCACAGGATGCATCAGGGGGCATAGAACAGCACCCGGGCCATTTTCAGCCCAACCAATGTTACATACCCTATTCGGAGACCTTAAGGAACAGTGTGAAATACCCAAAAAAACCAGTCAATGACCCCTTTAAGTTTAACAGTTTTGCCAATAGTATGTAAACATATGCAAATAGCTTGTGGGCACACAGTTTTGGTGGTTGTTTGTTGTGGTTGTTGTGAGTGAGAAAACAATTCACGTGATTTGAATGATGTTATCAATGAATGAATTTTTTCCAAAGCAATTAAAAGTCATCCACAGTTTAGCCCACACAGACTACTGTTGTACTCCCTGTCTGAAGAGTTTTGAAAATTTAAGTATTGAACAATGCCTTGTATAAAACTGTAAAGACAGAGAGATTCATGAGCGTATTATATGTAGATGTACATGTATGTTTGTTCGTATGTATATAACGCACAATATGTTTGCTTTGGCAATATTTGAAATACCTCAAGCCAATAAAGCACTTGACTTGAAATGAATTGAGAGAAAAGAAAGAGAAGTGACAGAGAAAAAGAGGGAGAGAGAGCGAAAGAGGGAGTGACAGACAGAAACAACAGAAAGAGAGAACGCTGAAGGAAAAGGTTGCCATCCCTCCCTCCGCCCCTCCGTTCTTGGTGCTTTCCCCCGCTGTTTGAGCGGTCATGTTTCCTGGGGGCCAGAGCCTCTCCTCCCCTGATCACAGAGAGAGGGATGAGAGAACGACAGCTGGTGCGGCCGGAGGAGACACGCACAACTCGGCGCGGGCACGCGGTTTCATCACGCAGTGCACCTAGTCAAACAGTAGGGAGCGCTGCCTCCAGCGTGGCATCCAGCTCCTGACACGCTGTCTACCTCAGGATGGCCTGAGAGAAGAGAGGGGAGGTGAAACCACCGTGGGGTTTCCCACTTTCCCACGTAGCTCGAGGGGACTCAAACTCTCTAAAATGGGGGTAAAGCCAGCCACCCACAGCGACTCAGCAAGGTTAGGATTGGATGAGCCGAGTGCTGTTGAGTGCATGGCCGACCTGCAGAATCGTTTTGGGAGCCTGTGGTTGGAGCATGTGGAACACACACACACGTTAGGCCAAACTCCAACTCCTCACGCATCCTGCTGTTAGAATTCCACATTGATTAGGTGTGTGTAGTATTCCTCTAGCTCTCAGTCTTTCACTTTCTGACTCACTTTGATGTATCTGTCTCCCTCTGTAACTCACTCTATTCCTCTCTGTCTATGTATTTTGGGTTTACTGTACTGTCGCCCAACAAGAGGTATTCCTCTTTATGTTCAAGGAACAACAGAAGATTCTAAAGCCATTTCACACAACTAGACACACAGACACAGAAATTATGCACATGCACAGACAAAATTAACACAGAATCATACATGCACAGAAACTCACACAAGCCACGCTCCCAGCTGTGAGACTTTAGTGGTCAACATCAGCTGGGCCCTCGAGGGAAAACTGCCTAAGTGGCTGTGAGCAAACTTCAAAAGGAAGACAAGGAATGTTTTCACTTTAGCGTAAAGATAAAGAATAAATATGGCCGACACAACACAACTCTATTTTCAAACCCTGACGCTTCCAGTCTGAATTTACATAGTTTTAATTTAGCCTAATTAAACCCATGAGAATCTGTACCAGACAGTGATTTGAAATAATTAAAATGGGAGATGGTCTCAAACAACAAAGAGCTCCACTCCAGTTAAAACATAAACGCTCAGGTGAGGAAGGACGTTAATTAAATGCTTTTGTTGGGTTATTTAAACGTCTCTCATCACCGAACTAGAGTTGTTGTTTTTTCAGGATTGGCACTAGAATTACCATACTGATTGCTCCACGAGGAGATCAACTCCCCTCCTCCTCGCCTTGATTGGCTATTCAGACACCCAGACGGAATTCTGGGAGGACTGGCGTGGTCAAGGTGAAGAGTCAGACTAGAGAGACAAACTTTTCAAACAAAGGTGTCTTTAATTTCTCGTTTCTGGCTTTGATTCCAGATTTCTCACGACTCGGGCGTGGGGGGGTGGCGGGGGGGTGGGGGTGGGGGGGCGGTTGGCGGTGTGGAACGCAGGCGTCTGCTTTCCTGACTGGCATGACTAATCACATCGAGAAGAATATGGCTGATGAAGGAACATGTGATGAAGCTACTGTAGTGAAATAGAAGAAGAAAGTCTGATTTGATGCAATGGTAATCCATTCCATATCATGCCTTCATTTCTTTCAGGAACTTATAACATGAACACACTGCATGATAAGTCATATCACATGTTCGAATAGAAAAAAGAAATGTAACCGTCGAATAAACTAACCAGAACAAATTTTGTGTTTATTTTGTCATGTGCATTTACGGGCACACAATTCAATGCCTTCTTCCAAAGTTGTCTTCAAAAACTTTGAATCAAAGAGCTGTTTTTACTATCACCAAATTAACTTTTATCATCTATGTTAGCACAACAGCATGACAAGTTGTCTTTGAAAAGAGACACACTCCCAGCTGGCGACTGAAGCAGGGGCGTACGAGTGGACTGTCCGTCGCGTCTGTTGATAACTCTGAGTGGGGGCTCCGCAACAACACTCGCAGGTTCCATTCAGAACCTTTTTACAGGGATTTCAAAAACAACACAGGACTCCCGAGTCCCTCAGTGTTCGGAACACACGTTGCACCATTCCTGACAACAATAACCCATCTTCTGGGGACAGTGGGCTCAGCGGTGGGTTCTTGTGTTCCGCTGCAGAGAAGCTGTGCTTTACAGTGGGCTCTCTCGAACAATAGACACCATTTGTGCAGCACAATATTGTCAAACTGCTAATACACAATGAACTAGGTTACCAGTTCTATTTCTGATGTCATCCAAGCCCTTAACAAGGCTTCGAGCGATGTCAATGATCACATGAACACCCAAATAGTCAGTTTGTGTATCACTTGGTGCTTCTTTATAAACCAGTTGCACTTCTGACATGCCATTTTTCTGTTTCCCTTCATGACTTCTGTCGTTGACATCTTCTGTCATTCCACAAGCCTTCCCTCACAGTCTGCTCCAACATCGCTGTCAGATGAAGAGGAGATGTGCTTCTCTGTCCTCAAAACCCAAAACGTCTCTTCCACCCACAAGCAAGCAAGCTCAACATCGACACCACCACCTGGCTTAGCGAGGAGGCGGCCCCCATGCGGGCTCTAAGGGACTGGTTTGTGTGCGGTGAAACAAGCAGGGATCCGGACACTTGTGGTCCAGTCAGGCCTGGTATCCTGTTGATTAGTTTGGAGGGTCTGTGTGATGTCAGTGTTTGACAGTCAGGATGTCACAGTACATTGGGAAGGGTGAGGAAGAGGACCTATGACATGAGAGGTAGAGAAAGATTCATAGAAATGTATACAAATGGCCAGTTGCAGACAGACAGACAGATAGATAAAGACAAATAAGGTGAGAGACACAGACAGACATAGGGTGAGGGAGTGAGTTACACAGACAGAGAGAAAAGGGAGAAGATAGAGAGAGGGAGTGAACTAATATCTCAGAAGTTCTCGATCAGAGATCATCAGTCGTACTGGGAGCAACCCTTCTCTACAGAGAGCCATCTCACCAACCCTGTTTTAAATATAGAACAGATAAATACACAACTGGGAACACCACCGCGCTTTTGTCACCAGAGTAACGAGGCGGTGAAAAATGACACACTAAAAATGAAATATATCCCCAATTACCTTATTAAAATTGGGTCATGGCAATCCATAACTCATTTCGGATCTTCACCATTTCTAGGGCAGCGGACAAACGCTACTTGTTTGGACTGTTAAAGTACGCAATTTGTTTCTTTTGTGTTTTTTTCCGAGAGGGCCTACTGTGTGTGGGATGCGTTGAGTTACACAGACAAAAAGGGAAAGAGAGGCTGACATTGATTAAACTGTTACCGCAAGAGATTTGTGTTGCTCAAATGTGGTTTAACAGCTAATGAGAGCGACATCAATGTCTTGTGATTAAAAATGTAAAGGATCTCAGCAGGAAGTCTCTGTCGTGCAGCTAAAAGGTTCCAATATTAATGATTTATTTGCTTTGATTTGGAAAGTGTGTAGGGTAAAAAGAAGCAATGCTTTTAGGGAACAGGTTGATCTTCCCCGTGGCCTGACATTGTGCCAAAGGGCAGAGGGAAAAAAATATACTTCCTCCAAAACGGACAGAGATGGGTTTTTTTGAAACTTTTTTTTCATCTTTTCTGCCGCTTCTTTTGCGGCTTAATTATTCATAATGCTTTTCTCCCTCTGAGAGGCTGCGGGCCACCACTCGAGACCACACCATCATTCCTCCCTTTCATTCCATTTCTACTTCTCTCTCTCCTTCTCTCCCTCACCCAGTCGTTGCTTTTTCGCTCTGCGGAGGGGAGATAGTGAAGGAGAGGCGAAGCGAGAAGAAGAGGGATGGGTCGGGTGGGCTCCTGAGGAGATGGAGGAGAGGAGTGGGGTAAGGTGGGGGGGGGGTGCTGGGTGGGGGGGGCTTAAAGACGGAGGAGAGGAGCCCTTCACCAGCGCGGGCTGGTCGAGGGGGGGCGTCTTTGAACACATGTCTACTGAAAGGTGCACTGTCGGTGGCTTCCAACAGACTTCAAAGGAGCGGAGCAGAGGGGGGCAAAACGCAGACAGGTGCATGGTGAACTTGTGCGCCCGCCCTTCTGCGATGCGGCCGGGACTGACGTCGTATGTTGAGAGGAGAGGAAGAGAAACTTCTGATTAACTGCCACACCTCTGACATCTCTCCACTTCTCTCCAAAACGTACTACCTGCCTGTTCATTTACATTCAGACAGCGCGTACGCTTTAAGTGCGTGAGTTCTTTCGTTGGTGTGTGTGTGACAGAGAGAGAAAGAGTGAGATCGAGATCGAGAAAAAATGTGAGAGAATGATGAATCGATATACTGGCAGGCAGACAGACAGACAGAGGTACAGACAGACAGTGGTACAGACCGACAGACCGACCGACAGAGAAAGACAGATAAAGACAGATAGACAGACAGATAAAGACAAATAGACAGACAGATAGATAGAGTTTGTGGATCCAACAGCGATTGCGAGGCCAAGTATAGGGTTTAAAGACTACAGGAGCTGGAGAAGAAATTCGCAAGGATTGTTTGCTCAGTGGTAAGCTGCTAGAGTCAAAACTATTCCTTCAGGGCTCTCTAACATGGCATAATGATCTGGGGGGAGGAAGAGGAGGGAGGGGCTGTTTGATCAACGTTAGCCCCCCCCCAGCTCCCCCTCCACCCCTCCCCTGGGCAACTACAGCCTCATTGAAGATACAGCAGTTTAGCATAAGTATAATTAATACATATTATTTCCTTTTCAATTGAAATATATCCTCCTGGGTTTCTGTAAAGACACGAAAAGATGCTGAGTCGCCCCGATTCCAAACCCCGCAGCAATCTGACGCCATCAAATATTCCTGCTTTAGTGTGTCCATGGTGGAGTGGAGAGGAGGGAAGGGGAGAGGAGGGAAGGAGAGAGGAGGGAAGGAGAGAGGAGGGAAGGAGAAAGGACATGATTGAGGAGTAGAAGAGGCAGCTAGAGAGTGTCGAGGAGCAGAGTGATAAGACCAGTAGAAACGATTAGAGGGGGGGAATAGGAGAGGAGAGAGACATTTCAACCCTTTCTGTCCTTCTGTTCTGTCCTGTGAGAGATGTGAGTGTCTCTATGATAAAAAAAGGCACAAGAAGAATCTAGAGCTATATCATTTACCCAGCTTGAGTATTTCCACATCCAGACTGAATGCTTCCACTACACCTACTACCTACACAGAAATCTATTGAACCATCTCACTCAAAGACGAGCATTCGCTAGTCAGGTTACAGTAAGACTTTGTTCCACATGGTAAAGCAGAGTTCTTCCCCAGATTTACGGTATTTGTTCTCCATCGTCAACAAAACAGCACCCAGACCTGGCGAGACTGATGACACCAGCAGGGTGTTTGAAGTTGAGGAATGGGGGAAGGGAAGGGGGGGGGCTCAGTTGTATCTGCAGCTGTGAGATGACTGACAGGCATTGATACAGATGACACTCTTGGGTGTTTACATGGTCAAGGTCAGGGGTCATCTCTGATGAAAGAGAGACAGAGAAGGACAGAGAGAGAGAGAGAGACAAACAGAGAGACAGAGAAAGACTAAGAGAGAGAGAGAGAGAGAGAGAGAGAGAGAGAGAGAGAGAGAGAGAGAGAGAGAGAGAGAGAGAGAGAGAGAGAGAGAGAGAGAGAGAGAGAGAAGAGAGAGAGGGGCATACAGTTAGAGAGAGAAAGAGACAAAGAGACAAAGATAGAGAAAGAGAGAAACAAGGAGAGAAACAGAGAGAGAGAGAGAAGCAGAAAGAGAGAGAGTGAGACAGAGAGAGACAGAGAGAGAGAAAGTGCTCTTAGGAGAGGGACACACAGCCCCCCTGTCTGGACAATGTCTTAACCCTCGTGCTGCCTTCGGGTCACATGACCCAAAGGTTCATAACGAACCATCATTGTGTTTACCCAATTTTACCCAATACAAAACCAAATAAAAATACTTTTCTTTTAACCTTCGCAATGTGGGGGGTCTGAGACAGCCCGACGGTTAAAAGAAAATGCTTCACTTTGTTTTTGTATGCGGTAAAGTTGTCGCAATACGACGGTGGGTCACAATGACTGATGGGTCAGAACGACCCGAGGAGAACACAAGGGTTAAAGAGTGCCATGAAATGAGGGAAAACCTGAGTGTAGTGTGACCAGCCTTGAAGTGTTGCCTTCTATTAGTAATATGTGTTGTCCATTTCACTGTAGCTATTCACTTTGGCTGTTTTTGTTTTGATTTTGGGTTTCATTGTCACTGTGTCTTGCAAATTGTTGTTTTCTGTTCTTGACGCTTTGTTGTTGCCACATGTTCTGGACAATACTGGCTGTCGTTCCTTGTGTTGTTGATTTATGGTTGTCTGTTGTTGTACCTCTTGCTTTGGCAATACGTTTGTAATGACTGTCATGCTAATAAAACTAAATTGAATTGAATTGAGAGAGAGAGAGAGAGAGAGAGAGAGAGAGAGAGAGAGAGAGAGAGAGAGAGAGAGAGAGAGAGAGAGAGAGAGAGAGAGAGAGAGAGAGAAAGAGAGACAGACAGAGAGAAACAGAGAGAGAGATAAACAGAGAGAGAAAAACAGAGAGAAACAGAGAGAGAGAGAAAGAGAGAGGGAGAGAGAGAGACAGAGAGAGAGAGAAACAGAGAGAGAGAGAGGGAGAGAGAGAAACAGAGAGAGAGAGAGAAAGAGAGAGAAATAACCACTGTAGTTCACAGAGCAGACGGAGCAGCAGTGTATGTCTAATGGTGCCATTAGCAGAGAGAGACACACTGGAGAGAGGTTGAGAGAAAAGAGGAGAGACAGACTGGTGGAGAGAGGGGGAAAACAGAGGGCTGAGACAGACAAACTGACCTCTTATAATAGGGTCTATGGATTTCGAAAGTTTCAGAAGCACACACAGACAGACACACGATGCTCCAAGGACTGTCGGTTCAGCACCATGGAGAGCGCTGCAGCCGCTGCCACTAAAACCAACAGGAAGCAGGATTTATGAGCTTGACTCTGAAGCAGTAAACAAGTTACCCCATAAAGGATAAACACTGAGTTAATCCATAAGACATCCCCTCCCCTTCTCAGCTCTCAGGGAAGATCAGCGATCTGAGGCTGGATGCCGAATCTTGTGACTGCGTGGGATCTACGCGGCCAATTAGAGGGCGGGATGTTTGGTGGTTCTGTAATTAAACCTTATTAGGTTCACAGTTAACATGAGCAGGCTCTTTCGTGTTTTAGCAGCGCGTTGGAGTTGGTCTGCAGCCAGCTAGCGTCCACGCCAACGCATACACCCTATTTAGCCTGATAAGTACAGACTACTCCTCCTTATCATGGTCACAGTTTCTCATCAAATGGTGTATGTGTGTGTTTGTGTTTGTTTTGTGAGACACACACAGCGAGAGAGAGAGAGAGAGAGAGGAGAGAGAGAGAGAGAGAGAGAGAGAGAGAGAGAGAGAGAGAGAGAGAGAGAGAGAGAGAGAGAGAGAGAGAGAGAGAGAGAGAGAGAGAGAGAGAGTGGGAGGGAGAGAGAGCGAGAGAGAGAGAGAGGGAGTGGGCTGTGTGTACTTTAGTGTTCTTGCCAACCCAACTGGCAGGTCACATTCACACGATGACAAGCGGTGATTAAACCAGCATCGAGTCACCACCCCATACTTTAAACCACACACAAACACACACACACACACACACGTGACATTCTGCCTGTGCAAATGCTTCTGCCGCATTTGTTTTACATTTACATTTACATTTATTCATTTAGCAGACGCTTTTATCCAAAGCGACTTCCAAGAGAGAGCTTTACAAAGTGCATAGGTCACTGATCATAACAACGAGATAGCCACAAAACATTGCGAGTAGCCAAAACATGAAGCACACATTGTGAACAACCAAAATAAGTGCCAAAGGGAAGAACCATAAGAGCATGTAGTTAAACAAGTTGGTAACACTTTATAATAAGTCAACGCTTTTTGGCATTTACAAAGTGTTAACTAATAGTTAGTTAATCCTTTATAAAACATTTTGAAACATTAACAATACATTATTAAATAGTTAATAAGCTTATTATTAAATGCTATGTTAATCATTAATAAACACTGTTAAACATTATGGATTTGATTCATAATACAATTCATAAGGTGTTTGATAACTGCATTACCATACTTTATAGACAGCTTGTTAATATAGTTGCAAACCAGTAGTTTATAATCTGTTAATGGTACATGAGCTGGTATAGAAAGCATTAGCAAATGGTGAACAACCATTTACATTACCTTTACAAAGCATGAGTAAATAACTAACAACATATTTACTTATGTCTTCAATTAATGTATGCCAAGTCGAATACATGATGTACACTAATACTTAGCAGATGTCTTAACAACTATTTTATAAACACTTACTAATGATGCAACTTGTGATTAGTAATGCAAGTTATAAAGCATTTACTAACTGTTAGTTAAGGCTTTTGTGTTATTTATTAAGGTGTTCTTGTCCATTCTCAAACCTCACATTCACAAAGGTATCATAACAACTATTTTATAAACACTTACTAATGATGCAACTTGTGATTAGTAATGCAAGTTATAAAGCATTTACTAACTGTTAGTTAAGGCTTTTGCGTGACCTAATCTAAAGTGTGAACTATCTATGCCTTATTAAACATTTATAAGTTATTTATTAAGGTATTCTTGTCCATTCTCGAACCTCACATTCACAAAGGCTGAACATAGGTTTCTCAAAAGGAAACAGACACAACACAATGTGATACACAAAATTACTATTTTATTGAAGTAATGACAGGCATGTGTCTTACTAACTACAGTACTTAGTTAGCTCTACTAGCCGAGAGTGACAGCGGTCGATACGTTATAACCTCAGTTTGATATTTCCCGGCATGACCGAACGGTCGAGGTTAGTAAGTTGTTTATTATATGGCATTTTTAGCTCTTTTCATTTCATTTCGTTTTGTTCAGCTCTACTCAAGTCTTCACACGGTGTGTTTCAGGTGTTAGCACCTACAGTACCTAGCAACCAATCTGAAATCTGAGCAACCAAACCTAGCAATCTGCCTAGCGCTTGTCGTTTATATCTCTGTGTTCACGCTTTTCTGCTCTTTTAGAAAGTTAAGAATTTCCTCGTCGCTGTTGATGTCTTCATTGTCATCTGGATAGTAAAACTCCTTGATCTCGCTCATTTTGAAGATGACATCAGCGGAGGGCAATAAGAATACGTAGCGTTATCAGACCGCAGGTCAATACGCGCATAGAATATAAAGACTTAATACGCGGCTGGCATGACTACCCATTAGCCAATCAGAACGCTCGTACTGTTGTTGCAATTGAACCAATATGCTGTTCTTATTGGATCAGAAGACGTTCTCAAAAGAGTTGTTGATATGTTGCCTTGGAGATGTAGTGACGTCACCAGTACAAGTGCGATTTGAAACGATTAAAACTATTTGTTTGTTTGTAACCCTCGACCTACGGTCTCGGTTAACAAACGTTTTAACAAATCTCTGCTTTCAAAGGCGTTTGCAGACCTGTCGAGGAGTAGCTAGCTAAACATTTGCAGTTTATTACAGCCATTTTTTGAAAATAAAATACAGCTTTGGGTAACCAACTTTTATACCAATTCTACTGTATTGCTTCTTAATGGAAATAAAATACTATTTTATTACCCAGGTATATAAATTAACAGCTATTTCTTCTAAAAAACAAAAACACAACATCTATAGGCCTATAGTCTTTCTATAAATGCTTAATAAGGCATAAATAGTTACACTTTAGATTAGGTCACGCAAAAGCCTTAACTAACAGTTAGTAAATGCTTTATAACTTGCATTACTAATCAGAAGTTGCATCATTAGTAAGTCTTTATAAAATAGTTGTTAAGATATCTGCAAAGCATAGTGTACATCCTGTATTCGACTTGGCATACATTAATTAAAGACATAAGTAAATATGTTGTTAGTTATTTACTCATGCTTTATAAAGGTAATGTAAATGGTTTGTTCACCATTTGATAATGCTTTCTATACCAGCTCATGTACCATTAACACCTTTTAAACTACTGGTTTGCAACTATATTAACAAGCTGTCTATAAAGTATGATAATGCAGTTATCAAACACCTTATGAATTGTATTATGAATAAAATACATAATTTTTAACAGTGTTTATTAATGATCAACATAGTGTTTAATAATAAGCTTATTAACTATTTAATAATGTATTGTTAATGTTTCAAAATGTTTTATAAAGGATTAACTAACTATTAGTTAACACTTTGTAAATGCCAAAAAGCGTCGACTTATTATAAAGTGTTACCAACAAGTTACAATTAAACAACATGAACTGCTATAAGTGCAAGTGTACCTGTGGAAAAAAAGCAAGCAACAATAATAAAACAATATATCACAGCGAGTACAAAAATTTAAGTCAGTTACCACTAACCACAAGAGCAACAAGTCTCTAAGCAAGAGTCATTGTGATCCTTGAGGAAACTAACATTGGGTCAAGCGAACCATTCCTAAGTACCGTTGTACTCCCGGAACAAGTGCGTCTTGAGCCTTTTCTTGAAGGTGGAGAGACAGTCAGTGTCTCTGATGGAAGTGGGGAGTTGATTCCACCACTGGGGGGCCAGACAGGAGAAGAGCTTGTGTTGGGACCGGGCAGTCTTGAGCGGTGGGACCACCAGGCGGTTGTCTGAAGAAGACCGTAGGTGACGGGTGGGGGTGTAGGGCTGCAGGAGAGACTTGATGTAGACGGGTGCAGTCCCGTTCACTGCTCGGAAGGTCAATACCAGGGTCTTGAATCTGATACGGGCCATGATAGGTAGCCAGTGGAGAGAGATGAGGAGCGGGGTAACATGGGAGCGTCTGGGTAGATTGTAGACCAGGCGGGCCGCTGCGTTCTGAATCCTCTGAAGAGGGCGGGTTGCACATGCTGGGAGACCAGCGAGCAGCGAGTTGCAATAGTCCAACTTGGAGAGGACAAGTGCTTGGACTAGCAGCTGGGTGGAGTGCTCAGACAGGTATCTCCTGATCTTCCGGATGTTGTAGAGGGTGAATCTACACGACCGGGAGACCGCAGCAATGTGGGCCGTGAGGGAGAGCTCGTCGTCCATGGTAACCCCAAGGTTCCTGGCAGAGGATGAAGGGGTCACTGTCGCAGATCCCAGGGTGATTGAGAGATCGTGGGAGATGGAGGGTTTAGCCGGGATGATGAGAAGTTCTGTTTTGGCGAGGTTCAGCTGGAGGTGGTGCTCGGTCATCCAGGCGGAGATGTCTGTGAGGCAGGCCTCAATCCTAGCTGAGATCCCCGGATCTGTCGGGGGGAACGACAGGTACAGCTGCGTGTCGTCAGCGTAGCAGTGGTAGGAGAAGCCATGGGAGGTGATGATTGGTCCAAGTGAGGTGGTGTACAGAGAGAAGAGGAGGGGTCCAAGGACGGAGCCCTGTGGGACACCAGTGGAGAGCTGGCGAGGGCCTGACAGTTTGCCTCCCCAGGAAACCTGGTAGGATCTTCCCGACAGGTAGGATGAGATCCACTGGAGTGCAGTGCCAGTGATGCCCATCTCAGAAAGTCTGGCGAGCAGGATCTGGTGGTTAACCGTATCAAACGCTGCAGAAAGGTCCAGCAGAATGATGACGGATGACCTGGAAGCCGCACGTTTTGCAACGTGCGCGTAAAAGCATGGCGAGGTATGTACAAACATGCTGCATTGACTTATTGGAATTTGTCATTTCGGTCCAGATTTTGTGTCGGTGTGGAATTCCAGCCTTGTGTAATATTTAAATTTGCTGTTACATCATGAACAAGCACATCAATTTCGTTATCACTAAATCTTTGTTTTCGCTGCTTTGACTTTGGTGGCTGATCCATGATATAAAGAGAGAAGGAGGCCCATTCAATTGCGTGTTTAAATGCTCGCAATTTATGGTATAGTGGGCGGAGAATGGCGCTGATTACCCGATGACCTGCAGGTTTGGTTAATACGAAGTAAACCGAAGTATCACAGCGTGCGCTTTCTGCGGGTTGGCTATGGCGCTGATAACGCTATGTTTGCAAATGTACATACATGTACCACAGAGTACAATTTCAACTTATAGGTTTAGCGTGTGTGTGTGTGCGTGTGTGTGCGTGGGGAGGGGGGGGGGGGGTGGTTGAGAGCCAGAATCCTGGTGTGAATAATTGAGCTTCTCTCATGATCCCTACTGCATGTTTAATAGGCTTTGTTCCGAGAAGCCTTCATGAGGCTTCTAGAATAATAGAGAGCACCACCCCTGGAGTGATGGGAGTCAACGGTGTTGTGCTTCACATACAGGTTAGCCTACCGGTGAAGTTACTCGGCAGTCTTTGGAGAACAATGGCCCCAAACACGTTTTCCATTTCTTCTCCAAACGTTCCTTTACCAGTACTGCATGGGCAAAGATAGTTCTAGCAGGGCCGCGCGTCACTTCATCAGCTGATGATTCAGATTCAACTGCAGGTGTGTTAGTCTAAGGTCTATAAATACTGCATACATTCACAGACACGGACACACATGTTCTCCCTGCACCATCCACAGCTCCTCCATGCAGTCTTTTACATTTACATTTAGTCATTTAGCAGACGCTCTTATCCAGAGCGACTTACAGTAAGTACAGGGACATTCTCCCCAAGGCAAGTAGGGTGAAGTGCCTTGCCCAAGGACACAACGTCATTTGTCACGGCCGGGAATCGAACCAACAACCTTCTGATTAATAGCCCAACTCCCTAACCGCTCAGCCATCTGACCCCCTCTTTTGTATTGTTCCTACAGGATGCTGCTAATCCTCTGCAAGTCAGACTATCCATCGTCTATTTATTTGTGAAACGTATTCTGATCCATTGGAAAATTGTCTCCGACTAGAAGGTTGGCATCTTCTGCATCAACAACCATCTCTTGAGGAGCGGATATCTCACTGAACTGCTCCTACTGAGGCCACGTTTACGCATAGCCGGGTATTTACAGAAACAAATATTTCTGACCCTTCGTTTTCATAAATATGTTTTTGTTTACATGAACCTGCATGAATACGCCCCCGAGCGCCATCATAACTATGCCAAACCTGTAGGCGGCAGTGTAACGAGAAGGATAAAGCCATGCAAACCAATCACAATTCTCAAAATCTTCGCCTCTGCTCGTCGATATAAAAATCAGTTGTGTTTGTAAATACAAACAGGCCAAAAGGGTTTGCATTAACGCATAAATGAGCACTACCGTAACAGCATCCATAATCAGTAAGCAAACTAACTGTAAACAGGACGCTCACATGACGTGATGCATTTTTAGTCGCATACTGTGACGTTTGAGAACCTAAAACTCTGTTTAACCTAGTGCACACGCAAACACAAAAACAGAGTTTTCAGAAATCTCAACTTTGGCCGGAGTTTTTAGAAATTATTGTTTTCTGTGATAAAACCTCTGTTTTCGTGTAAATGAAAGGCCAAACCGCATGAATATATATGCGTTTTTCCTCTGTATAAACGGGGCTTGAGTTTTAATCAGTTAATCAGTTTTTAGTCAGTGCTGATTTAACCCTTGTGTTATCTTTGGGTCATTCTGACCCATCAGTCATTGTGACCCACCGTCGTATTGTGACAACTTTACCGCATACAAAAACAAAGTGAAGCATTTTCTGGGCTGTCTCAGACCCCCCACATTGCGAAGGTTAAAAGAAAAATATTTTTATTTGTTTTTGTATTGGGTAAAATTGGGTAAACACAACGATGGCTCGTTATGAACCTTTGGGTCATGTGACCCGAAGGCAGCACAAGGGTCTGCAAGGCTCTCAATATTCCCAAGAAAAAGATGTTGAACAGAAGACTGTTTCAGGCGCAACTAGCTTCCTCTCTCATCCTGACAAACACAGCTGTCACACCAAGGAGAGGGCGGCCATCTTCAGCCAGTGGGAGCCATTTCACATCAATAACAGTGACACCTCAGAGACCTGTGACTGCTCAGAAGAGACCATCCTCAGGTAATGGAGGTCCACCAAATGGGGTCCCAGCCTAGAGGGCATGTGAACCACCAACGGATGTGCGCAGGGACGGGTCGCACATTTCCGGTGAAGACAACGAGAGGACGCTACAGACACTGCATGAAAGGATATTCTAATACGCTCTGCAGAAAGTGCAATCTCCGTCTCTGCTTTTCAGAGGAAAGGAACTTCTTTTGGGACTACCATTGCACGTGAACAGTGGACCCCGGGGTCTTTGAAGTTTACATTCTGTTTTCATAATATTTATCCAGTTTTTTTTATTTTTTATAAATTCTGATTCACCAAAATATGAATGTTGGGTGATTATTATAAATGTAACCATTAGTTGTTTTGTGTATTTATTCTGACAGTTTGAGAGCAAATGCTGAAATTCTGCTCCCAGCAGAATTTCAGCATTTGCTTAGGGAAACTCAATAACGTTTCCCTAAAAACTGACAAAAACATATTTTTTGAATTAATCCTTCTTTATCTTCATCAGAAGACTCTTACAACATCATCATTTATGTTTGGGTCTTACAGGGTTAAGGGCCTCTGTGAAGCCATGTGACATTCCTTGCTAAAAGGGCTGTACCCTAAGTTTGATTTAATTTCATGTCAACATGGGGATTGATATCCTGTATGATCCCTACCATGTTATTGCATATACTTAGGCAGGGAGATGGAAAAACACCCTCTTCCAGTTATGTTAATATATTAGTGATTTACCTTACATTTGTTAATTGTGCACACTTCTTTATACCAACAACTAGCCCTTCTCTGGAACAATCAGATAGTTTAGAAGATCAGCACTTCAGTAGACTCCCAATGCACAATCCCACCCGTGTGTCACAATGAACTTTTGGCTCCGATTTGAACAGATCTTGATCCTGAAGGGCCCATGTTTAGGGCCCACAGCGTGTTACTAAACATAATCTTAAGTTGCTGGCTGGGAGAGATCTCACCAGTGCCCCAGCCCTGTGCAGTCAGGGTGACAGTCTGAGCATTTCTAGCAAAGAAGGTGAAACTGCAATTCTCTAAGGAGGGTCTGGCTGGAAGCTGGAGAGAAGTGGGGAACTGCTACTGTACAGCAAGCCTGAGGCATTAATGAGCTTCGATGTGTGTGTGTGTGTGTGTGTGTGTGTGTGTGTTTGCTGGTGGTTTCCATCACGGGGGGAAAAAAACATGTTAGAAATCCATCCCAAGCATGATGTTCTTTCCAACATGTACAGGACACACTAGAAAGCTGTAAAGACATGAATGGAAGCATGATGATCCACTTCATAGATTCCTTTCCAGTTGTCCTCCATCTCTCCTCAAAAAACTTTTTTGACCTTCATACATCCCTCTACCCGCCCCCATTCCTCGATTTTGTCTTCCACAGACATTCTTGTGCCTTCCACAGGAGCCTGTGGAAGAACATGTGGAAGATTTCCTGTGTGCTTACATGAGAACATACTAACTAGTATCCAAAGACTAGTTTCCTTTTAATAATGTTAAGGAACGTTTAGCCAGTACTTTCTCCTGACCCCGAACATCTATTAACCCTTACACATAGACACAATCTATTCTTATTAGTAGCAAGCTTACATGAGAACATACTAACTAGTATCCAATGACTAGTTCTATTTATTAGTGAATAATGTAAGCACACAGGAAATCCCAATTTCTTCCACAAGCCTTCCTCCTGTCTCTCCGCCTGTCTCTCTCTCACGCTCCTCCTCTTCCTACCCCAGCCCCCGCTGCCCCCCCCCTCCTTGACCCCAGACCCCGCTGACCCCCCCCCTCGACCCCAGCCAACGTGGTGGTGTATATACAAACTGTGTATCTACAAAGAGGAGCCTGACTTCTCCCAGTCCTCCCAGAGACTACACAAGCAGCTCCATCACAAACAGTCAGATCCCCCCCCCCCCCCCCCCCCCCAAATAAAAAAACAGTCTGCTTGCCGTAATTGGAGTACATTACTGCTGGCATGAGGGGGCAAAGGAAAGGCAGAGTGGAGGCACAATTACTAGTATGCAAAGTGAGTGAGTGTCCAGCACACACACACATTTCTACACACACACGCAAATACACAAGGGCACTTACACACTACACACTCAAACACACATACACACACAAACCCATTTAAACAAAAATATGCACGCTTGCAATAATACACAAGTACATACGACACACTCAAACGCAATGACACTTTCTGCACTTCCTAAATCCACCTATGCTTATCTGCGTCCTACAGTCATTTGTGCGTTGATAGACAGATCAGTGGAGGAGACGAGATCTCACGTCTGCTCTTAACCCCTGTCCTCAACGCAACAAACAGCAGCAGAAAGACCCGGCAACACAGCAACCGTGCCCAAGTGACACAATCGCAACTTATCTGGTTCGATAGCATCTGAATTTAACCTCTGGGAATGAGGGGAGGAGAGCGTGAGAGGGATGGAGGGAGGGAGGTAGGGGGGGGAGGACAGATAAATATTGAGGGAGCTGACAGGGTTTTCAGGCAGTGATTCAGAGAGAGAAGGCCATATTAATATTCAAGCATGGCTCTCAGGTAAAACAAAATGAGTAAAGCAGTCGAAGCCTGATGGGTATATGACTGGCAACAGACTGATGATCTTCTGGCCACACACAGACACACACACACACACACAAACTAACACACATGTGCATAGACACACACACTGAAAGACACACAATCACTCATGCACACAAACCCCAAAAGGATTTTAATACATTCACACAATCTGCCAACTTCATTAACCGCACAATATTGTGAAATGAGAATCAGCCAACACACAAGTGGACACACATTAACTCACACATACACACACCAAAGGTGCGAGTGTTTCCACCAATCAGGGTCTATTCCACTCTGGTGGCTTCAAGGGAGGGGCAAATGATGCCCCACTGACAATAAGAAAGGCACAGGTGGATAAAGGATTCGGACGAAACCTTATTGAGGAACTACTGAATTGAAGCACACAGATAGAGTTAGCTTACTCGAAAGAAAAATAAGAAAGATGGGGAAATGGTGGAAAGATAAAAATGGTCTCTTTAGAGAGAGATCATTCATAGTGGAATAACGTTACCACTTATGTAACTTATGGAAAAAATAGGTAAAAGACAGGAGTACGCAATAATTTAGAAGCTGGGTCACAAAATGAAAGGAAGCTAGCGTGAGGGCAAGGCTAAGGAGTAAGGAATTGAATGCTACTGTAGTTGCTTGGAGTTAGAATCATAATAGAAGCTCATAGCTATTGTATGAGAAGCTAGAAATATAATGTATATGGTAGTAGGTGGTAGCTAGTTAGTAGCTAGGAGATGACTGGTGACCCTCCTGTACCATGCAACAGTGATGTTTGATCATGCAACTGTTTGTTTCTCTCTTTTTTTCTTGCATGATGATAAGGTCTGAAAAGGAAAATGTTTCATTCAGTAGAGCAACATGCTTTTCAAACATCTGGCGTCACTGCCCCAAAGCTGACAAGATGGAGTCTATGTAAGTACGTTACTACAGATATCTCCGCATGGAGCTAGCAGAAGAAAAATATGTACTTGCGTTAATGAGAACCCAGACAAGAGATGAGAGGAGAGAAGGGGGGGCATTTCCAGATTTGTCTCAAACTTTTCATCATGCAGGAAGGCCTCTTGGAAAACCGAGTAAGACTTTAACAGCTGAACTGTTGTTACACTACATATTCCACAACAAACAGTAAAGGATTCTTCACAAAGGAGTCCTATTGTGGTGAAATGTGATTATGAGTGAATCACAGGGCAGGGGGACTTGCAAGGGGTGTGTGTGTGTGTGTGTGTGTGTGTGTGTGTGTGTGTGTGAGAGCAAAATAAAATGATGTTACTTTTTTTCTGGGCAACCTATTCAATCATTCCTCAATCACATTTCCAATCACCCATCTGTGGCTGTTCGACATCCCTTTATATGCAGAATCCACCCATAAAATGTGAGAAGAAAGGAAAGAAGAGAAGAGGACACAGGCAGGAAGAACGTGGCAAAGAAGAGGAGAGGAGGAGGAGAGGTGAGAAGAAAAGGAGAGGAGAGGAGGAGTCACAAGAGGCAGGTAGGAAGAGCATGCCACAGAAGAGGAGAGGATCGGTTCCGGAGGCAGACAGAGAGAGAGGAGAGGGCCATCAAATAAAGTGACCGGGCCTGGCAGAGTGGAAATTGCGGCGATCCTCGTACATGTCTGCATTACAGTCCAATTGCCTCAAATTGCAGCTATCTGCACTCCAGCCGTATGCTGCAGCTCCAATCTGCTGAAGATGGAGTGTCGGCCTGGACTGCTCGCTGAGGCTGGGAATGTGGGCGTGTGTGTGTGGATGTGTGTGTGGACGTGTGTGTGTGCGGTGTGTGTGTGTGTGGTGTGTGTGCTGGGAGAAACCAGTCCTTAGCCCCAGCCTTTCTGTTTCCCCAGCCCTCGTCCGTCCAGGGGGAGGGAGTGTTGGGGATGAATCAGGGGAGGTGAGTTGGGCGGTGGGGGAGGTGGAGTATCGTGCTGCTGAATAATTGATTGCATATGAATGCGCTATTGGAGGGCCCTTAACTGCAAACACTTATGTGTCCACTGAATAATATATAGCATGGAATTGTAGTTGATATTTCTCTTTGTCATCCAGGATTTGGAATCATGCCCTGTTCCATCTGCCTGTCTGTCTGAATGTCTGCTTGTCTGTCTGCCTGTCTGAATGTCTGTCTGAATGTCTGTCTGCTCAGTGAGTTGACAGCATGGGCTGATGTTTGAGAGAAATATACTTACAAGGCAGTGTCTGTACTACAACATATCCAAAAACACACATGCACACACACACACATGCACACGTGTGCACATACACATAAGTATGTGCACACACAAGTACACAAACATCTACTCACCACACACACACACACACACACACACACTCAAACAGTACACACCACACACACCCAGTATGCATGTCAGTGACTAAGATGCATGCTGTGTAGTGAATACAATTCATCATGCATGCCAGAAAAGGGAAGGAGGCAGATGGAGGTGTACATGAAGAGAGAGAAGGAGAGAGAGAGAGAGAGAGAGAGAGAGAGAGAGAGAGAGAGAGAGAGAGAGAGAGAGAGAGAGAGAGAGAGAGAGAGGGACGGGCAGAGGAAAATAGGAACAGGAGGAGGAGAAACAGGAGAAGTACAAGGTGAACCTGAAGGCTTCCTCCAATGGTCTGACAGACAGCAAATAACATCAACACTGCAACCTAACAGACACACACACGCACTCACACACACTCACACACACCACACAGTCAGCCGAGACCTTGACTGAACCAAAGGGACGTTTTCCATTTAGGTACGGTTTCTCACAGTTCACAGTTCTGGAAGCAATGGTGCTCACAGCAGCTTGTCGTTATAAATGGTTAGGAGTCTGTGTGCGCGCGTGCGCGCGTGCGTGTGTGTGTGTTGGTGGTGATGAGTCATGGGCAGGGTGTGTGGGGATCCATGGAAAATGGGCAGAGCCTTTTTAGGAGGGGAAGGAAACAAACAGCTGATGGGCTGAGACAGGTATGGAGAGAGGGCGGGAGAGAGGAAGGGAGGGAAAGATGGTAGGAGGGAGGAAGGGAGGGAAAGAGGGAAGGGGAATAATGGGGCTATTTATTCCAAACCGAACAAAGACAGATGAAAGGAGTGTGTGTCTACAGCTCCCAAGTGTGTGTGTGTGTGTGTGTTTGTTTGTAAAGAGGGCTCTTGGGAGCTCTTCTGAACAATGACCTTCCTGCAAGGTGCAAACCCTTATCACCCCTCTACCAGTTAACATAGCATCTGTGCACGCACATGTGTGTGTGTGTGTGTTTGCTAGCATCTTTGTTCTGGAGGGATATATCATTAAGTGTGTGAAATGGGAGCTGTACATGTGTCTGTGTGTGTCAGACAAAGTATGCCTGTGACAGACAGACAGACAGATAGACAGATAGAAAATCAACATTGCTAGGTGGTGAGTCAGCCCTTACAGTCATCACATAAAGAGAGAAGTGGGGGGGTGGAGAGGGCAAAGAGCACCATAGACGTCAGCACTGCAGTGATGTTCAGTTACTCATAGAGAGCAGTTTGGAGGAGCACATCACATTCTCGCCGACGACCCACATCCTTTAAAGTCAACTTGCTTTTGAGACACCAGTTCAACACATCTCTCTCCTCTCATTCTCTCTGTCATCCTTATTTATCTCTCTCTCCACCCAGCCCTCGCCCCAGCCTCACCTCAGCCTCAGTCTGCTAATGAGGCCCAGGTCTCACCCAGTCATTACCAAACCAGAGTAGAAAAACGCTTTCTTCTGCATCAATATTCCCCCAATCCCTTCACCAGCTCACTCCTCTTTCTCTCCCTCTCCTCCACGTTGGTGTACACGGCCGACCCCTAACCCTGTGGCTGTCTGAGGAGGGAGACAAGCCTGCATGGTGGATGGACCCGGACGTGATTGGGTCGTTTCTCCGATATTTCACGGCTCCGCTGCCGAGGGGGTCAGGCAGTCAGTCAAGTGTGCTGACGGCATGCAGGTGGAGAGGAAGGGAGAGAAGAGGAAGGGAAGAGGAGCAGAGTAGGGGAGAGTTGGGGAGGGGAGAGGATAGGATTGGAAGGGGGAGGCGAGGAGAGAAGTGAAGAGTAAAGGAGGGCAGGGGATGAGAGAGGATAGGAGGGGAGGACAGCGGAAAGGACTGGAGAGGAAAGCAAAGCAAAGGGGAGGAGAGGAAAAGGAGAGGACTGGAAAGGAGAGCGGAAGATAGAACAGGAAAGCAAAAGGAAGGGAGGGAAAGGAGAACAGAGGAGAAGAAAGGAGAGGTCCCTTCCTCCCTTCCACATCCGCCTAACCTAGTTCACCAAGAATGGGAGTCGTGGTGTGGAGAAGGGGGAGGAAGACAACACAAAAGACCCATTCGCCCAGTCGTTTGCTGACATCCCAGCATGAGGGGAAGGCATAATGTGCCTCACACACTCAGATAGACCATGCGTGTGTGTGTGTGTCTGCATGGGGCCACTGTGTCTATAGAATTCATAATGGTTGTACTATATGTGTACATTGCAATACACTGCTGCTAAGTGCTTCTGTACCATACATCGGTCAAATATAAATTGAGCATTCCATTCTTTATGAAACACACTATAGAAACACAGGCTTGTGCCTTCGGTATGATTATAATGACAGAGCTGACCTGGTATTAACCAAGGGGCGGAAGAAGACACACATGGACACACACACACACACCAATCCATTAGCAGTACTGCACAGTACCAGTATACACAACCAATCAGAAAGGAGGGTTACCCTGCTGAGTGCAGCAGTTTATGTGACTGTAAAACTGAGGAGACTTTATCACCTTATCATGATTAGACATTTCAAAGCAGACACCACCACCCTGAGCTACATCCACAATTGAGCACGATGCATGACATGGATCTGATTCACAATGATTGACTTCAATCTCAATCTAAAAGAGACTACAGCACATCGACCTACAATGGAGGACTTAGTATTCAACCTTCATCACTGTCGCGTACTGTTCAGAGCTTATTAGACTTCTGATCATGTATATTTCACATGCTACATTCGCTAACTACGCCGTACGCAACTCAGAGGATTGGTCTAGCGGGCTGGGTGAGAGAGAGTGAGGCAGAGAGAGAGTGAGGCAGAGAAAGAGTGAGGCAGAGACAGACTGAGGCAGAGAGAGAGGGAGGCAGAGAGAGAGAGAGGCAGAGAGAGAGTGAGGCAGAGAGAGAGTGAGGCAGAGAGAGAGTGAGGCAGAGAGAGAGTGTTGAATACAGCACTTCAAATGTTGGTAGCGCTACAAGCACAAAACGTCAATATACATCCCAAACTGCAAAACACACATTTCTGGAAAACAATGTCATCAAAAGCCTCGGTAAAAATGTGTTAATCCTGTTGTGCCCTCTCCTTTCTTATGCCCCAGTATTAGGTATTGCATTTGCAGTGTGCTGCAAACCATTTAAAGGACGTGAACGGTGATGTTTGCTAATTGTTTTCTGGTGATCGACGTCACGATGTTCTCATTGTCATCTGCCCCACACCCAAAGTATTTCCATAAGTGGCTCTTCTACTTTTCTGGTGGACAACTTTTAGTGGAGCCCCTGCAGCATGAGCTGCTTGTCCAGTGTTGCCAATTTACAAATTTGTCACTAGACTTAAGACTTATACAAAAAAAAAAAAAAGAGCGTGGAGCTTGGTGCCTCACATCCAGGCCTGAGTGGACCGACTGGATGAAGCTCGGCTCCCAGAGAAGACATAAGGGAGGACATCTGTTCTTGGCTTCTCGTTTTTTTGGGCGTTGATTAAAAAGCATGGCAGGGCAATCCCCCGTTTTCTGTCTCAGACCTCTTGAACCGAACGCGTCTCAGCCATCTGACTCTGCGGTTGTCATAATATGTGTGTGTGCTACCCTAAGAATACAATTGAAAGAATTTGCTAATAATGTACTAGTTTCGTGGACCTTGGATAGCCGTGTGTGTTTTGTGTGAGTGTATATGTGTGTGTGTATGTGTACAGGCTCCCTGTTCCTCCTCCTTATGGCCCAGACTCCTCCTGAAGGACCTGGAGTTAATTTCCACCCACTCTGGGGCGTTTTTGTATTGATCCGAAAAACGTGGGTGGAAGCACTGCCTACGGAGGAGGGAGAGAGAGAGAGAGAGAGAGAGAGAGAGAGAGAGAGAGAGAGAGAGAGAGAGAGAGAGAGAGAGAGATAGAAGCAGAAGCCCAGTCCCCTCCTCTCAGTCCTCCTTCCTCTGCCCTCCATGTTGTTCTGCCTTGCTGCTCAGTCTCGGAGCGCAGACACAGGCAGACAGCTCTGTCATCTCAAATCGCTCACCCCAAAATGATGGCCCCGCTAAACGCACAGGTCCAAACAGACACGTACACACTTCACGTGGCTCCTCGACCCACTCTACACCTCCATCTACACACACACCTGCACACACCTGCACACACACACACAAGAGCACTTTTTCCTCCTCACGTTCTATTTGACTCTAATCACACACGCGTACTCCACTCAGGGGGCTAAGAGCTCAATCATAGCACTCAGATTTCCCCCACTTGTCAAAGGCGAGCATGTAGGTAAAGCTGTAAACACTGCAATTTGAGGTGTGTTTTTATTTCGTTTTCAGATGAGGTGGAGCGAAAACAACGTCTTTCTGTCCCAGTGGCAATCGTTTGTTAGTCTGTAACGATGCAACGGGTGACCGTTCACACAAACCTACAGTACACACACATACATGCATGGACTAGAACATGGTCTAGATTCAGGGAAGTAAGGAAGTGGGATACAAAGGAATAGCAGAGAGAGAGAGAGAGAGAGAGAGAGAGAGAGAGAGAGAGAGAGAGAGAGAGAGAGAGAGAGAGAGAGAGAGAGAGAGAGAGAGAGAGAGAAGCAGGCTCCCTGTACTCCATTATTTGTTTCAGCCCTGGAGGTAATCAAAGATGACGAGATGAGCAAGAGCATTGTGGGAGTTCCAAAATGGCCCATCAGCTAACTCTGATGCTGGCTGGAGGAACAACAGGAACGACAGCCTATCCTTCCCTGTTCCAGTGCTCCAGAGATCCTCTCTTCAATCTGAACATACTCCTGTACTCCAAACACACTATGCTCCTGGACATACTACTTTACTCCAAACACACTCCCATACAGCTCCTGGACATACTCCTGTACTCCAAACATATTCCGTTTACTACTACAAAACACACACAAAGAAGACACACTTACCAAGCCAGTGTTCTCCGGTGATCTTGCCAAATCCTTCACGGTAGGACTGCCATCCCCGGAAAAAGTTAACCGAGCCGTCCTCCCTGCGCTGGATTACCTAGACAACCAACACAAAGGTCATGTTTAAAGCTCAGTGTTTAGGGGTAAACTTTTACCCTCCAATTTTAACTTGAGTCTTGAGTTCTGGAGACATAGCAAGTGGCAAGTAAGTTAGTGTGTGGGTTTGAAGGTGTATGTGTGTGCATGTGTATCCATTAATATCTATTTTTGTGTGTGTGTGTGTATACGCATGTGTGTGTATGCCTGTGTTTGTACCTTTGAGCGTGTGTGTGTGCGAAGTGATCTTTTAGTGGAACTAATCTGAATCTAAGAAACACAATTATGTTCCTGGAGTTCGAAATGTCTTTGCTGTCTCCAATGAATAATACACACAGACTTCACTCTAAAAAGCCTATTTGTCGAAAGCAAATAAAAGGAATCCATTAAAACTTGATTGAATTTGAATAAAACTGCCACCAAATGAGCAGCATTGCTAACTGAAAGCTGAACTATTCTAATATAATTATTCGGAAATATACGATTAATGGCACAAATCGACCTCTATTTTGGTCCCCATAGTTTTGAATAGTGAAACTCCATAAAGATGAGTGATAAGTGAGCAAGTGCAGACAGTTTTCAATGGTTTTAAAAGGGCACAAGAGAAGCCTTGGAACATGAAAAACTAAGCCAATATATTTTGATAAATGGCTGACACTAGATTGTCTCGATGCCTTTAATATACACTGGGAAAATTGTTTGTGTGGGTGTGTGTGTTTGTGTGTGTGTGTTTGTGCATGCGTGTGCCTGTGTCGTGTGCTCCCAAGGAGAGAGCTGACGATGCATTTCCCCAGCTATGAATGAAATTGGAATTCTGCAAAATCTTTGGAAAATGCAAATGGGAACAGGGTCGACACGGTTGCAAATGTTAGTTAGACTGTGTGCGTGTGTGTGCATGGTTGGGTCTATGAATGCTCCACACCGGTGGTCTCATTATGCACTGACACCTCTAGATGACAAATTGAATCCCAGTTGATTCCCACAGTTCAGTCACCTACAGTATCATCATCATCATCATCTAGGGTGACCAGACGTCTTCTTTTACCCAGTCATGTCACCTTTCGAGACCTAAAAAATGCGTCCGGCAGGGATTCCAAAATCGTCTGGGATTTTGCCTCCTCTGGGTGTTTCACAAACTAGTTATTACGCCCTTACACGTTTTTGAAAGGGTATGTCCCTTACGTTCTACCTTCTTGCGCGAGCTCTGACTGACAATGACAGAGATAGCTGTCATTGGTCGACCGCCTTCTCAGTGTTGCCAGATGCACGATAATTATTCTCCAAATACGATCATTTTGAGCCTTTGGTACGATACTTCGACATTTCCAATCTGGCAACACTGCCACCCTCCCCCCCCCCCCCCTCCCCCGCCGCCGCAACTAAGTGTCCTCTTTTTCACAACTCACATCTGGTCACCTTATATCAGCACCCTTATCATAATCATCACATAACCATTATTATCGTCATGTACATCACGTACATCATCTTCAACATCAACATAGACTAACTGATTTGCATTGAGGAGTGGAGGAGGCCCTGAGTGATGTTGTGTATTAGAGCCAGATGGAGAGATATGTTTTCCACACTTGCCTCCTCCTTTCGTCTCTCAGAGTTTCAGCAGGCCCATTAACTTACCCCAGCAAAACAAGAGAGAGAGAGAGAGAGAGAGAGAGAGAGAGAGAGAGAGATGAGAGAGAGAGAGAGAGAGAGAGAGAGAGAGATGAGAGAGAGGAGAGAGAGAGAGAGAGAGAGATGCAACCAACCGGGCTTCTGTCAGTAAAATCAAACACTAATCACATCTTGAGAGCTGAAAGCTGTGGGAGAACGGAGAGTTTTCTCCACAGCAGAGGAGATAAGTTGACCGTGATCTGTATTCAGTTTTGTTCTAGAATGTTCTCCGCCAATGCAATGATAATACATTCATGCATCATCTGTTGCCACGGATTTGAAGCTTTTCTTGGTCATGTCTAGCTGCTGCTCTATCTTAGAGCCATGTCTATCTGCTGGTCTCTCACTAAGAGCCAAGTCTATGTCTATCTGCTGGTCTCTCACTAAGAGCCAAGTCTATGACTATCTGCTGGTCTCTCAATAAGAGCCAAGTCTATGTCTATCTGCTGGTCTCTCATTAAGAGCCAAGTTTATGTCTATCTGCTGGTCTCACTAAGAGCCAAGTCTATGTCTATCTGCTGGTCTCTCACTAAGAGCCAAGTCTATGACTATCTGCTGGTCTCTCCTAAGACCCTGTCTTAGGAGACCAGCTGCTGTATTCCCCATATGGCTTCAGACCAGCTCCTAGACAGCCACCCTCTCTGACCTGCCCCCTCTCAGACTGAAATAGGATTCCAAGATTAAAATCTTCATCAATATGCTAACAATGGAGGGAGAATTCCCTCCTCCCTGTGGAAGGATTAATCCAAAAAGACTGTCTATACCTTGTCTGGCCCACACCCTCTGACGGGGAATAGGGGGATGCAGGACGATGGGGGCTATAGTTGGAGAGGATGAGGACTGAAATTGTCATTAAAAGCTGTAATTCTGTAAATACTGTTTTTAACAGCTTTTACTGCCATGTTTGGTATCATTTTGTTTGTATTTTCCTTTGTCTTCCGAAGGAACCACATTTTGGCAGGGGTTAGGTTTCATTGTACATGGATTTCATTATACATTAGAAATAAATAAACATGTAACCCTCAGGTGAGAATACAGTGTGTTAGTTGGATTGGAATGGCTATCAACTATTTATAAACATGTACTTTAGAACTACAGGACAAAAGTGTGGCCTCAGAGTCACTATTTCAAAAGGCTTTCCATGCTCTGGGCAAGTCAATCCAGGCTCTGATTAAGCATTAAAACAATTATCACCTGTGTCGGGAGATATGTCATTGACTCATGGTTACAGGTGGTTACATCAAGTTTGGAATGAGCAAACCCAATTGTCCCCTGGATTTACACTTTCTCCCCCTCTGAGACTATCCCCCCCCTCAGAGCTGCCACCCTCATACCTGCCCCCCTCTCAAACCTGTAAAGCCATCCAAAGTGTAATTGCCTATTGACCCTGTGGCCTGAGTGTGTGCTCTCTGGACACAGAGGCCAATGGCCTATCACTGCGTTGAGCTCTTCCCCTCACACCTCATCTCTGTCTGGGCGGGCTCTGAAGGAGGTGGATGGGTCACAACTGTGTACATGTGTGCCTTGAATATCTGTGGCCGACCATGTGCGTCGCACCTGCCGAAAAAGTGTGTGTGTGCATGTGCATGCAAATGTTAGTCAAATTAAGTATGTGAAAGTGTGCATGTTTAGGCCTGTGTATGCCTGTGTGTGTGTGTGTGTGTGTGTGTGTGTGTGTGTGTGTGTGAAAGAGAGAGATCGAGAGAGAAGTAGAGAGATAAAGAGAGAGAGATAAAGAGAGAGCGTGTGTACTATTTTTTCTCCGGGCCCATGTTTCACTGAGGCATGAAGAACATGCAGAAGCGTGGAGCAGAAACATGCAGCACAATGGGAAATCACACACCCTGGCCTTGGCTGCTACAGACACTGTTCACTCACAAACACACACACTGCCTCAACTCCGAGAGAGAGAGAGAGAGAGAGAGAGAGAGAGAGAGAGAGAGAGAGAGAGAGAGAGAGAGAGAGAGAGAGAGAGAGAGAGAGAGAGAGAGAGAGAGAGAGAGAGAGAGAGTTCAACAGGCTACCACATCTACAGAGAGACTTTACAGATGCCAACATCAGCTGCTAAGTCAGTGGAAAGGAACATGCAATGTATGACAGTGTGTGTGATTGTGTATGGGAAGAGGATGAGCACATGTTTCTGCATGTGTGGTGAGGGAGGACTACCACTTCAATGGCCAATCAAAACAGATGGATCAGGCAGGAAGTGTCTGAACATGGACTTAGGTCTGGGCTCACGTACAAAATTATTTATATGTAGCCAGAGGTTCACACGTTCTCTCACGGCGAGGTTGTGTGTGTCTGTGTGTGTCTGTGTGTGTGTGTGTGTGTTGAGAGGGTGGCAGGAAACAACAGTCTCAAGGAGGAGCCAACCATCTTAAAAGCTAGATTAAGGTCTCAACCCTCTAGAAACTCTCAATAGGACTGTCCTCATCCACGACAACAATGTATCATTGCCGTTTGTCATGCAGAGAGGGAAGGAGCCTGGGGTGGTTGGGTGTGGGGGGGCTTAGTGGGGGGCGGGGGTCTGCCTTTCTCTCATCCTTTGTCACTTCTTCTTGGCGAGTCTTGTGACTCGATGCAGTTCTTTCTGTCGCGAGATGGGAGATGAATTATTTACATCTGCTTGTTGAACAAAGCCAACCGGCCCCTGCTCTATCAGGTGACGCCCATCAAAAATAGCTTCTTCATTCTTATCAGTTTCCAACAGCGGTCACCAGAGACAAACAATGCTCTCTGGCAGGGAACCGCTGATAAATAGAGACAGAGACCAGGAAGAGAGGATTGGAGAGGAGACCGGAGGAGAGGAGAGGAGGGAGGAGGAAGGAGGAGGAGAGGAGGGGTGGGGGGAAAGAGACTAATTTCCATCGTTGTGTCATGTCATTTCTAACGTGTTTCAGAGCAAGGCATTTGGCAAATTAGCCGTTTAATCAATTATCGCTCTCTCAGTTACCCTTTTTCCTTGCTTCTCCTCTCTTCTTTTCCCTCCCTCTATTTCGGGATCAAAAGAATCGTCCTCCTAATGTCATATTTGATACTGATGGATTCTGATGCTTTCCTAAGTGCTAGGCTGTTGACTAGGGCCCTTTATCTGCTAATTAAGTTGCGGCTGACATTTCAGACTAAAATGACACCAATCAGGGAGTATAAATGTCAGAGAAAGCTAGGCCAGTTGTTACTCTGAAAAACGCCCAACGCAAGCCTCTACAGGGGAGACCACAGATGCCACAAGAGGAAGACCAATAAAAGCTTTTAAAACCTATGAAATGTGTGTTATTGTTTTCCAGTATTCCATAGAAACGTGAAAAAAATTATCCATAAATACTGAACCAGCAAACTTTGCAAAACACAAAATGTGTCACTGCCAAAACGTATGGCCACGACTGTGGGTGTTAGTGTGTTTTAGGACCCTACACCAGGTGTTTATTAGCCTGGGTGGCAGCCGAACTTAGCCCGCCCACAAAAACATTTGGTCGGGAAGTTGGGTCTGGGGTCGCCAATGGGGTCGTTTATACGATGATGGACAGACGATAAACAGTAACGTAATCGACCACGTCACCAAAGAGCGCTTGGGTTGAATTTGTTTTCAACAAACATGGCTGCCTCTGGACAGCTGAGATGTGTACATTCTACCATCGATTCTGTTTTAGAACACATCGGCAGCGCATTAATTTTGAAAGAGGGACACCGAAACGCGATCGAGGCATTTGTCGATGGAAAATATGTTTTTTTATGCCGTCCCTCCTACGGGATTCAGTCAAAGTTAACATACTACGTTGCTCTGGTTGTAGGTCTATCCAATTGAGCGAAGAGGCTTTTTTTTCAGGGTTCGGTTGAAACATGCCCCATACTCACAGCCCAACAGAGCGGTATCAGACTCATATTCTAACTAGAATTATGAGTATGACAACATCAGGCTAGGTGTTTATCTGACCAACAGGATTCATCTGCTTCCCGCCCATAGAATGGGTTTTGATCACAGTAATGAATACCAGAATGGGAATGATTATAAGGACAGAATGCATGAACAAATAGTAATGCTATCTCTCCTGATTGTGATTAACATAAGTACATAGGAAATCCCATTTACTCCACAAAACATACTTTATTTTGCTGTGGTGGAGTTTCACCTGGATGTTTTTCCCAGGTTGAATGTTTCTCTTTCGCTACCCTCCCTCTCTCTCTTACATTCTCCGTCTGTCTCTGTACATCTCTCTCTATGTACCCTCCCTCCCTGCCCCTCCCTGCCCCTCCCTGCCCCTCCCTGCCCCCCCCCCCTTCAGTCTCAGTGAGGTCTCAGAGCCAAAGCCATGCCATCCACTCCTCAAACTCGTCACGAGTCACCCCCTTTCCCCCAAACACACACACACATCCATACCTGCTTAAGGCTACTTTTGGGACATTATCCCATTAAACCTTTGGTAATCCCTGTTAAATAGTGGGCTACTTACCGGGCTGACATAAATATTATACTGGGATGCCTGTATGTCAGCAGGCAGGCATTCACAAACAGACAACAAGTCTGACACATAAGCAGACAGACAGACAGAAAATCAGACAGCAGACAGACAGAAAAGCAGAGAGACAGGCAGGCAGACAGAGGCAGACAGACAGACAGGCAGAGAGGCAGGCAGACAGACAGACAGAGAGGCAGGAAAACAGACAGAGAGGCAGAGAGGCAGGCAGACAGACAGAGAGGCAGGAAAACAGACAGAGAGGCAGAGAGGCAGGCAGACAGACAGAGAGGCAGGCAGACAGACAGAGAGGCAGAGACAAACATCCTGTTTAGGATGCTTGATCCTAAAATGAGATGAGGAACATCTGTTTCGGAATCACTGTAGACCAGATGTGTGCTTAACACAGGAACAGTCAGAGGTGGATTGAATTGATGCAAGAAAAAAAACAACTATGCTTCACTTCAGGTGGGCGTTGAGTTAGGGTTAGTAAAAAGCCTCAAAATAAAGGAGAAAGGAAATTCATACTGCATGACCGCCACAACCCTAACTCTACTCTCTCTTATGGTAGGTTTGATCAATACAATTCTGAACATAAAATAAATAGCTTTGACACCCCAACCCTCGGAATAAACAAAGCATAGTTTACCAATTAGATATCCAAATGTGTGTTCTGGTAAAGATAGGAAATAAGCATTCATTACACTTGGTATGGTCTAACCACCCTCAAAACACTATCAATTACATGGTTCATTCATAGCCTTGAAGAAATCCACCCCGATATAAGGAGACTTGAAGCCCCATGACATTAACATATGGTACATGAAAAAGTGAACATCAGTTTGTTCACTCATCCCTTATGGCATCCTGTCCTCATCCAGTATCTCCTCACACCATCATCCCTCTTCATCCTCCAACAAACATAAATACAGCAGGAATAAGACCAGTTGATGTTTTTTTTCAAACTAATAAACTAACAGCAGATTAAATATTGAACAGAAGTGAAGCTAAGGGAAGATATTGAAAAGCCCAGAGAACATTTTAGAATGTTCAAATGCACTCAAGAAGAAATAAAAAAGTGTTACAAAATGCACACAATCATACATTCAACCTCAAACTTTTACATTTCAGTTCTTAGTGCAATTTAATATTTCAAAAGCGATTGAGGTACTTTTGATAAAAGCACTATTTGATAATGCAGACCTACGCTCCACTCCTGTATATCTGCTACCATCATTTATTTATACAGATTTCATTTTAGTCTCCTTTTAGCAAATAAAATAATAATAATAGACTACATTACCCATGCCACACTTTTACATACTCTAAGATTGTGAAAAATCTAAAAATCTATTTTTCCTGAAAAAGGTACACAACATACTCAGTGGAATACTTTGTGAGTGAGTGAGTAAGTGTGTGTCTGTGTGTGTCTCTGTGTGTCACTGTGTGTGTGTCTGTGTCTCTGTGTGTGTCTGTGTGTGTGTCTCTGAGTGTGTATCTGTGTGTGTGTGTCTCTGTGTGTGTGTGTGTGTGTGTGTGTGTGTGTGTGTGTGTGTGTGCATATGTGCACGTGAATGACTCTAGGTGTTCGAATGTGCAAGCACTTGTGTATGTGCACAAGCATGTTTGGGTGTGTTTATTTCTGTTTAATGGGACAGAGTTTTGTCAGGTAGAACTGTAAAGTCTAGAAGGCTGTGCCTGCAGTTTATTCAAACCAGATACCGACATGACAATCCCCCCTGCCTCCCCCCCCAACACTCACACACACAACTCACATTTCAATTCTTAGAGCAGATGA
>NC_085031.1:3244966-3272971 GCF_963692335.1 Osmerus eperlanus
AAACAATTCTGATCGGCAAGCCAGGCCTAGTCTGTGGATCCACACAGCTCGGGAGGCTAACCAGGATCAGCCCGGCCTCATCACATGAAGCCACAAGTACTTCTGGGAATGGCTGCTAATAAACAACATCCGCTTGACTCATTCTAGATGGAGCCTGCAATATGTTGATGCTACAATGTGTTGTTTGTTAGTTTTTTTTCCCCTCTAAAAACAGGTTGGTGAAAAAACAGACATATGGACAGATGAAATGTTTACGCACGCACAGACACACAAACAGACACATGCACATTATATGCAAAAGCACACATACACAAATACTGTATACATATATACACACACACAAACACGCACATCACATTCACACCTTCTTCTCACCTTGTGAGAGAGACACAGATTCATGCTGTGTCAACCTCACTGTCACTGGATCGCCTTCTTTCTTGCCCAACTAAGGCATACTCTCAGACAGTGATTGACACGCACGCACAAACATGCACAAACGCACAATTTAGGCCTAGCTGAGTAAATTAAATGTGAAATCAGGGCACCGGGCGAGGAAACAACTAGACGTTCATGTCTGCATAACAGCATCATGCACGTGATGTACTGTGTGAGTGTTACTGTGTGTGTGTGTGTGTGTGTGTGTGCGTGTGAAGACAGGGCCAGGAGGCAGTGATGCCATACGGGGCAGCTAAACTATCAGTTTGCTGTAATAGTGCTTCTTTTCTTTTCCTTAGGACCACTACAATCCACAGAAGAGAGAAAAATTGGCACTAACCTGAAAATAAGCTAACGCACAAACACATACACAAACTCACTTTCTCTCACTCACACACACATACACACACACACACACACCCTCATACGCAGCCATATACCATTTCCTTTTAACTTGCCCAATATATAGATCAAGTGATTGTGACAGCATCTTTATTTGTTAGTTTTCCTTTTTTTTTTTTTTTCTTGTTCTCTCTTTTCGCTTTTAAATCTTTTTCACCCTCCTTCTCTTCCTTAGCATCTCCCTCCCATTCTCTCTCTTTAATTCCCCCCTCTCTCTCCTCTGTCTCTCTCTGGACCGTACAGTATAGTAAATCCAGTCGCCTGGCTTTTGTGTACGGCTGAATGAGGCACGTGCTGTTGTTGATGCTTTTCCATATCCTTACGCGTAAAGTTGTTTTGAACAGTTCAAAATCATGATCAAACTCATTCCACACCCATTTGCTTACTAGCCAGCTATCATAACAATACACACAACCAAATAGCGTCACAAGAATGAGCAACGAGGCATGTTTGTGTGCATATCAAAAGCATCAGTTCTGGAGCTGAATGTTTCTAAATGTTTGTCCAATATCAAATCTTGTTTGATTTGGTCTTTACTTGCTGTTTTGTTGGTGGATGCTCTGGGCGCTTACACACAACAGCAGCATTATCTTGATGCTTTTATGATGAATCATTGAATAGTTACAGTATTTTAGTGAAACTTAGCTGTCTGAGGTGGAAGTAAAGGGCAACAGAACGAAGACACCAGTCATAAAAGCAAACAACATTTCATTACATTTTACTTCCTCGACTAGTTTTGAAGACCCCTAATAAAATGAGAGGGATGACTGAGCCTAAACAAGAAGGACGCAGTGTGTGTCTACGTGTGTGTGTGTTGTTGAAAGTGTAATCAGTCCAATTCATCTATTGAACTTTCCCAAATGGATTTCGATAATTACACAAAGTCAATACAATAGGATTTTGCAATTTTTTTTAACCGTCTCATTATAGATGGAATGACTGAAATGTGTCGAAACATGTTCACAAGGTTTAACTTAAAAGTATGGCGTTTTGTATGAGTGGTCCGTTGACTCACCGTCCAGCCTCCTCCATCAGTAGTCATGTCACAGTAGACCTGGAAGCCGGCGGGGTAGTGTGTGGGAAAGACAGAGTAGATGCCGTCCTCTCTCTGGCCATTGGCGTAGAGATCCCCGCAGTCACGAGGCCTGGAGCCTGGAGAGAGAGAGAGCGCGTGTGTGTGAGAGAGAGCAGTAGATAGAAACCGATAGAAAAAGGTAGAATGGAATGAAAGAGCAAGAGAGTGAGACAGCAAGAGAAAGATAGAGAAAGTGAGAGAAAGGGGGGGGGAGAGAAGGGGAGAAACAGAGAGAGAGCGTAGCTATAAACCCACCTGTCAACATGAACAGATGCTAGCGGATCTATCTGGGTGACTTCTAAAGGAAAATTAAATCTATACCTGTCTGACTCCCACAACTAGACTTCCCAGGGCAGCACCCTCCCACGCTGTCTCACAACACTATATCTCCCTGCCTTCGTCTCTCCCGACACCCTACCTCACAGCACGTTCCCCTGCCTCCCCTCTCCCTCTCTCTCCCCCCACTCGACCTCACCAAACTACATCTCCCAGCCTCCCTCTCTCCCCCACTGTCCCTTACAACACGTTAGCCCACATTTCTCTCTGAACACTGTCTTCTGTCATCTCTCTGTCTGTGGTATGGGAGTCTCACTGTGTCTCCTGAGAGGTGACCGGGAGGAGAGAGATAGGTTGGATGGTGTGTTTGTAAAAGTGTGTGTGTGCGTGTAGGTGTGTGTGTGTAGGTGTGTGCGTGTGTGGTGGGGGAAGGGGGGGCGGGAGGGGGAGTGGCAGGAAAAAAGATGAATGGGAAAACAGACGAGTGGAGAGACCAGGTCCCAAGCAGACACAGCTAGAAGCAGCAGAACCGGTCCAAGCAGAGAGACAGTGAAAAGCAGACCCCTCGGGAGAGACGGGGACACAAGCGGAGGGGCAGAGGATGAAGGGAGGCCCACAGACAGATAGAAAGAGAGAATGATACATGATACAATGATACAGGGAGAGACAACATGACATGAACAGAGTGACAAGAGGAGATGAAGTGGGCCTGGAGGCACTGTGGAGGATAGAGAGAGAGAGAGAGAGAAGAGAGAGAAGAGAGAGAGAGAGAAGAGAGAGAGAGAGAGAGAGAGAGAGAGAGAGAGACGAGAGAGAGAGGAGAGAGAGAGGAGAGAGAGAGAGAGAGATGAGAGAGAGAGAGAGAGAGAGAGAGAGAGAGAGAGGACAAAAGGGCGGATGGGAGGAGAGAGAACGAGGAGGGAAGAGGGAGGGAGGGAGCAGGAGAGGAAAGGGCAGAACAAGGGTGGAGAGGGAGAAAGAGAGAGGACGTGACAGAGGGAGAAATCCGAGTGGACAGAGTGGCTTGGGAGGGAGAAGGTGGGACCTTTGAGAAGTTTGGGTGTAGACTATAGGGAGGTGCATGTGTGTATGTGTGTAACGGCCACCCCTCCCACCCCACACCCCCACCCACCCCCATGCATCCCTAAGGACTCTTAAGGCCTAGATTATGCGGGTCCACTCTCTTTGGGTCCAACTCCAGAGTACAAGTTCAAAAAAAGAGAAAATGGAGTTCTCTCATAGGTTGAGAGAAGAGTTAATCTCAGCCCACCCTCCCACCACTCCTTTCTGGGCCCCCAGGATCCCCCGGGTCCCCTAGCGCTCCCTATCCTCTCCCTCCTAGCCCAGACATTCATCATCAGCACTATAAAGCGGGCTTCCTGCCCCAGATGCTTAGCTTACACTTTGCAGCCCCAGATGCTTAGCTTACACTTTGCACAGTCTCCTTTTTTTTAAGGTCTGGAACTATAAGGGATTGTTGGAAGTACCAATGAGTTGGATGCAGTCACTTTGGAGGGTAAAGCTAAATCGGGTTACCTGGGAGAGTGGTGTGTTAAGGCAACATTGTAATCTGAAACAGGTTTTGGCTCTTGTGACATGCTTGTAAATGAAACACACACACACACACATTCACAATCCCAAAAACACACAGGTTCCAAAATGTGTGTGTGTGTGTGAGTGTGTGCGTGCGTGTGTGTATATGAAATATTCATGGCGATATGCAACATGGTGTGTGTCTCACACTCTCTGACACAAACACGCACACATACACATCATCTCTGGAGCCCACGGTAGGAGAGAGTGTTATTGTGTATAGTACATGAGCTATATGTGCACTGTATTACATGGTTGGCTATGCAGAGCCAAGGGGAGCTGGGGTGGGGCTTCTAGAAGGGTTTAGACTGAAGCTTTCCTGGAAGAGGACGCCTTGGGCTCACACTCTCTCCGATAAACACACACGGACACACACATACACTTGCACACACACTTCTCTCTCTCTCTCTCTCTCTCTCTCTCTCTCTCTCTCTCTCTCTCTCTCTCTCTCTCTCTCTCTCTCTCTCTCTCGCCGTAGTATATTCTACAGCTCGCTATGTTAAGAGGATTATATGGTGTTGGATGTTAGGATGTTGGGAGGCAGATGTGGGGCTACTTGTGGAATAAAAACATAGACATGACACTGAGATTCAGAGACAGACAGTGCACTAGATATACTGATACACAGACAGACGAGCAGATATGCAGACCGACACAGTGACATACAGACCGACGGACAAACAGACATGCTGTAAAGACAGAGACATACAGACAGATAGAGGTACAGACAGACAAACAGACATCCTGACAGATATTGTAGATATGCAGACAGACAAACAAACATGAAGACAGACAGACAGCACCCAATCTTGAGAATTGAAATATTAAAACTAACAACATTGATAACAAAGGTGTAAAATTGGACTATTACACTCTTCTTCGTTTTAAAATATATGATGTATCTCTTTTATGAACTTTGGTTACATCAAGGTCCCCTGTCTCCCTTGCTGGTACTATATGCAAATGAAGGTGGGTGCAATGCTGTGCAATCATAGGTAAGTTTTTATTTTATTTTTATAAACTGATTAAATATTATTGTTATCAGCTGTGTCTCAACCATGCCAGGTCAACTCTGTTACTTTTCAAAATCAAAACTACTGTAAACTCTGGTGTACAAATATGTATCTTTATTGATATTAAGGGACTTAACAACTTTGAACATAAAATGGCTATTCACTACGACTATGCTGTGAAATAAAACATAACCTTTTGTCAGCTCCAAAATATGTCAGCTCCGTCAGATATTCTATCCTTAGCTGCCATTGAAGGAAACATTTTATAACCACGAGGTTGGCTCTTGACGAGGTTTGAAAAGATCAAGACTTGATCTTTTAAAATATATTTTCGAGAATGATTATGTAAAGAGTAAAAATCGAAAAATATATTTTTGCCAGTTTCTTCCCAACTCTCAAGAATGAGTGACACTGACACAGAGACATACTGACAGTCAGTTAGACAGATATAGTATAGAGTACAGACAGTCAAGCAGATACAGACACTCACTTTGACAGAAAGACAAACAGTAGGTCAGTCAGACATGCTGTACAGACAGACAGACAGACAGACAGACAGACATACAACGAGACAAACATACAGATAGACACACAGGCCGATAGACAGTCATACAGGCCGACAGACAAACAGACCGGTATACAGATAGACAGGCTCTCGTACCGTTGGCACATCCTTTGAGGCGGGCACCCCGGACTGGAGCCCTCTGCAGGTCGGCCTTGACGCGGGCCTTCAGCCCCCCCGTCTCCTTCTGCATGGTGTTGAGGGCGTCGCTCACCGAGTTCACCACCTTCACCATGTTGATCTGGCTCTCGGAGAGCAGCTGCAACACACACACACACACACATCAATTTGTTAGGTCTGCTCGTTAGGACATTGGTACAGTAGTGTGTGAGTGGTGAGAGAGGAGAGAGAGAGAGAGAGAGAGAGAGAGAGAGAGAGAGAGAGAGAGAGAGAGAAGAGAGAGAGAGAGAGAGAGAGAGAGGACTGGTACGGGGGAACAGAGTAACCTAGGTGTTCAGTTTCTCGCTGTGGTTGCAGTTCTTTAGAGCTGATAGCTGGAGATACTAGGTCAGCATGTCTCACTGCCCTACTTGGCCAACAAATACACAGCACCGAGTTAAACACACACACACACATATACATACATGCATACATATATGTACATACTGTACATACATACGTACGTACAAACATGCACACATGTTTGTATGTACCTGTTCAAGCACATCCTGTGGGCGTGCACAAACAAATGGAAATATACATACACACTCACACACAAATACAAACACATTCCCACTCTGCAGTGCCCAGCGTCACAGATAAGAGGCTCAGGAGTGCTGGGCTGCGTCCATGGCAGCTATATCCAGGTGTGTTAACTGCATTAGAACGAAGCCCCAGCGGCCTGCTCTGGCCTCGATAACACACACACGCACACACACAAAGGACACAGAGGCACAACTCCAATCCCATTACACAGGCATGGAGTCTGCTCACACACCAAGGGAAATGACCCGTTTCCTCTGAAGCTGTGCGGGTGCACCACAGTTAACTTTTGCAGTTAGTTGCCTCACAGCAAGAGGATTTTCTACACAAGGGGAATGTGTTTGTGTGTGTGTGTGTTTCATTTGAACATACATGAACTATGGATTTGAGAGAAAGCACATGAACGTACGTAGCTCATCCTGATGTGGATGAGTCATCGTTAAAGTGAGTTTACTGTGCAAGAGACGCGGAGTATGTGGAGAGGTGGGGTTGGACGGAGAAAGAGCTAGAAGGAGAGAGAGAGACAGGGAGGGAGAGAAGTGGTCAACGAGAGTTATTGGTGTCCTGCTATTGAAGGGAGAGAAGCAGGGAGGGAGAGGGAGTAAAAGGGAAGCAAATAGAGGGAGAGAGAGTGAGAGAGTGAGAGAGTGAGAGAGAGAGAGAGAGAGAGAGAGAGAGAGAGAGAGAGAGAGAGAGAGAGAGAGAGAGAGAGAGAGAGAGAGAGAGAGAGAGAGAGAGAGAGAGAGAGAGAGAGAGATAGAGAGAGAGGAGAGAGAGAGGGAGAGAGAGAGAGAGAGAGAGAGAGAGAGAGAGAGAGAGAGAGAGAGAGAGAGAGAGAGAGAGAGAGAGAGAGAGAGAGAGAGAGAGAGAGAGAGATGAAGGGGCGAGCAGTACGAAGCCTTATCAGTGAGCTCAGACATATCAATTAGAAACACAATGAAATTAGCTCTCATTACAACATCTCCTCCAGCACATTAATGGACTACATGTCTAGGTTAATCTTGAGTTTAAAAAAATAAGATATTGAATGCATAAGGTGTACGTTTACATAATGAATGTCAAAGTATCTTTGTGGTACAGAGTTAGGATAAGTGCAAAGTTGAGGATTCTGGACCAGAAGGCTTCTTTAAAACAGGTTCTTCTTTGAAGATAATCTACTTTGGTGCTACATCAGCTCCGGTTTCACAATGGTTCAATCCAATAGAGATAAGGATGGGAGTGTGACAAATTAGTGTGTCCATCACAGGAGGATTTAATCAGATTTGTCGCCATCCAATCAGGATTCTTGTTTCTGAGGCTTTGTGGGACAGGTGCTGTGTGTCGCAGGGTGGAACCATTCTCCTGGGGGCCTGATGCATGTGGGACCATTACTAACGGTTGCGTACTCGGCTCTGTGTTCACATAAATCACAGTGCCGGCCGGGGGCAGCCGATGGATCAGGCCGTCATGCTGTGGTATCAGGCTCACTCACTCACACACACACATACACACACATACACTCACACACATATACACACGCACACACCAGCCAGCCAGACAGCCAGGTTCTCCTCGCCTCAGAGAGGAAATCAATCATTTGGGGAGGCTACACCGTCTCCACCTCCACTTAGACCAGCTGGTCTCTCTCTCTCTCTCTCTCTCTCTCTCTCTCTCTCTCTCTCTCTCTCTCTCTCTCTCTCTCTCTCTCTCTCTCTCTCTCTCCTTCTGTGTTTCTCTCTCAGTCTCTCCCTCTCTTTCTCGCTCTCCCTCTCTCCCTTCTGTATGAGGACAAGAACAATAGGGGGAGTGCGCTGTCCCAAAGGTCAGCCATCTACTTTTTGGCTACCAGAGGCAATGCAGTAGGTGTATGTAAATGTGTATGTGTGTGTGTGTGGCTGTACTCATCCATACAATAGAGTATTGATGTGGGTGTATTTGTGTATGAATGTGTGTGTATGTACTGAACGTGGCTATGCTCACCCACACAGTAGACACCCTGTGGCTGTGTGTGTTCACCCATAGACTAAACTCCCAGTAGCTACGTATGTATGTGTGTGTGTATGTGTGCGTATGTGTGTATGTGTGTGGGTGTATGTCTGCATGTATGTGTGTGTTCAGCTGTGCTCCATAAAGTAGCTCTGCAGGCCTGTCAGAGTAAGATACAGGGGAGACAGTATGTGAGAGAGTGTGAGTGGCTGTGCTCAACCATACGGTAGACACCCAGTAGCTAAGTCTGTGTGTGCCCGCATGTGAGCAGTATCAGTGCATGGGACGAAGCCTATCCAATCAAGACCGGTTAGTCAAAACAAAAGCATAATATGTCACGCCCGTCGCAAACACAATAGGATAAGAGTCAATAAGACAATGTTTTACACGGCCGTACTATAAAACCATTGGATGACACGCCGTACATGGTTCCTGATGCTCTATTGAGAGTGAGAGCCTGTTAATGTAAGTATGAATGAGCCAAAGCCCCTTGTCCCCTGAAGGCTCCAATGTGGCCTGGGTGTATAGTGTGTGTGGGTGTGTATGTGAACTGATACATAATTACCTCTCACACTTCCCCTCTTCAGCCCAAAATAAAGTGCTGCCTGCCAGCAGCTCCAGGAGTCGACATCACCTCTCTTCTCTCTTCTTATCTCTATTTTTAAAAGTGCACTCCCTCTCTCTCTCTCTCTCTCTCTCTCTCTCTCTCTCTCTCTCTCTCTCTCTCTCTCTCTCTCTCTCTCTCTCTCTCTCTCTCTGTGTTTTCACTGGCATTCTCTCCTTTGCCTCTCCTGCCTCCCTCTCTCTGCTGTCTCTCTCTTTCCCCTCTCCCTCTTTCCGGCCCTACTCTCTCCACCCTTCTTCTTCTCTTACGCTGTCTTCGTTTTCTCCTCCTCCCTCTCTTCTCCGCTCTCAACTGGGTGTCTGTGTCTCCTCAACCCTCCCTCCCGTTGTCCTGTCTCTTTCCCCTTCGCTCTCTTCCCTTGTTTTCCCTTGCTCCCACCTTCATCTCCCCTCCTTCTCCCACCTCCCCCTCCCACCCCTATCCTCTCTCCCTCCTCCACATCTCCACCCCCACCCCCCACGTCCCGCTGGGTTGTGTTTTCAGCCAGGTTTGAACCTTCTCTTTGATAGCGAGAGGCCTTTCCAAGCCTGTTTGAAGAGTTTGAGGAACACAGACACTTTCACACACCAAAGAGCCACCGACAACCTTCTCCTCCTAGCGCCATATTATTTCCTAAATAGCACTGACTCCAGCTGGGGTGCTCTATGGAAAAAAGAGAGGTGTCTTTTCCCCTTTCTCTTCTCTCACTCTCTCTCCTTTGGTCCTCACTTTCTCTCTTTCTCTCTCTCTTTCTCTGTTGTGAGCTTAAAGAGGTAAGGATATCAGGAAGAATGAATCACACAGAGCTGGATGACAAGAATAGAGAAATTGAGAACCCAGTAAAAGAGATAGAGAGGTATTCTGTGGTGTAGCTTTGAGCAGGCATGGCGTCACACAGAGCGCTCTAGCCAGGTAGAGCTGAATTCTACTTAGACTCAGTCAGGCTAACTGGCTATAATAATGATGAATGTGAGAGATCAGGTCTACTGTAGACAAAGTGACTCTCACTTTCTCTCACAGGCTGCTTACAACAAATGATCCCCAGAAGGCACTAAACCTGGAAGTATACAATGAAATCAATAACACACACAAATGTATGTGGATGTACAGTAGGTGTGTGTGTGTGTAAGGTGTTAGCTGAATGTGCCATGTGTGCGTGTGTGTGAGGGTGAGCGCGCTAGAAATGTGGTTTGTGTATTCCGAGGTGTGTGTGTGTCCCTCAGGTGCGTGTGTGTATCAGGTGGGAGTCAGATGGCTGAGCGGTTAGGGAATCGGGCTATTAATCAGAAGGTTGTTGGTTCGATTCCCGGCCTACCAAACGACGGTGTGTCCTTGGGCAAGGCACTTCACCTTACTTGCCTCGGGGAGAATGTCCCTGTACTTCCGGTAAGTCGCTCTGGATAAGAGCGTCTGCTAAATGACTAAATGTAAATGTAATGTAATAAGTGTGTGTGGCCCTCACCTGTATAAGCCTGCCTTGCTCAGTCTGCAGAGTGTTGAGGTCCTGCCCCAGGCTTCCCTGGCCTCGCCTCAGTGACTCGTAGTCCATCTTCAACTGGCCGGCGTGCGCCGACAGCTTGGCCACCTCCTCCGCCAGGTTGACCAGCAGGGCGCGGTCCTGGCCCTTGACGGACTTGAGGTCCGAGTCGTGGTCGGTCAGCGAGTGCAGCAGCGACGTCTGAACGCCCTCCAGGCGCAGGAAGTTGCCGTTGTAGTCGGGGCAGTTGGGGTCAATGAAGATGTTGATGCGCGAGCCGTCGCCCCTCTCCACGGTGACGAGGGCGTTGGCCTCGTCCTGATTGGTGGAGATGTGGGGCGGGCCGTCGGACATGGGCGGGGCCTGGTAGTGGTTCATGAAGAGGATGGTGCCGGTTACCGTGACGGCGAGGAGCACTGCGACGAAGAGAAGGATGGTGCATAGGAGGTAGCTGCAGCTCATCCTCTGGGGAGAGGGAAGGAAGGAGAGAAAAGGAGAGAGCGACGGAGACATTGAGACAGAGAAACAGCAGGGAAGATCAGAAAAAGAGAGAGAGAGAGAAAGAGAAAAAAAAGGGAGAGATGGAAACTGTTAAACAAGGTCCATACAACACAGAAATCGAAACAGGGCTGGAACCACCAGTCTTTTGCTATTGTTATTTTTCTGTCATTCATCCATGGGCAATTTATCTCCAACAACCCTGTTTCGGGTTGACTCGGAGAAGCACAGCAAAAGCTGTACTCTTCTCCCACATGTCAGAACACGGTGTGTTGTTTCAGACTATTTTATTTCACAATAGAGTGAGAGAGTCTGCGAGGAGGGAGAACAGCAGGAAGCCTGTTACCGTCTATGGAGGGATAGAGAGGTAGAGAAGGATGACTGGGAGAGAGAGATAGAGACAGAGAAAAAGTGGAAGTGGGAATAGGGGGGAGAGCATGAGATGATTGATTTGATTGCTCTCACTCCTCCATGATGCTTTGTGTTGGTATATGTTCACAACTGTATGTGTGAGTGTGTTTCTGTGTGTGTGTGTTTGCGTGGGCAGCCTTCTATAGACGTAATTAACAAGTAAATGTGCAGTACACAGTGAACCATTGTAATTACAAACAAACGGTTGAGTTTATGACTGCTCACTCTGCAGCTGATAAAGTGTGTTTTCCTGGAAACACCTCCATCGGCTGTGTTTATTTGTAGCTTCTGTACAGGGGTGAGGATTGAAAGTGTATGTGTGCGTGCATGTTTGTTAGTTTGTGTGCATGTTTGTTTGCATGTGTGTGTGTGTATGCATATGCACAGAAACAGGTATTTGAAAACGTCGCTGTTTATCTACGTGCCGTAATCATCTATTGTGTTGATGGGTACACAGTGTCTCTCTCTCACACAAGAGAACACAAACACACACACACACACACATTCAGTGGGAACAAACCCCAGAGACAGAGTAGAGACAACCTCTTGCCGACATGAGTTTAAATTAGAGGTGCTGACACCTACAGTATGACGACTGCAGTAGTAGAGGTTGGAGGAGTCGAGGCTGAGGCCTAGGATAGAAAAGGCAAGAGGAGTGGAGGCTGGGGGCTAGGATAGAAGTGGCGGGAATTGTAGAGGCTGGTGGAGGCTTGGGGAATAAAAGTTAGGGGCTTGGGCAGAAGAGGCTGGAGTTGTAGAGGCTGGAGGAACGGAGGCTAGATGAGTAGAAGGTTGGGGTGAATAGGCTGGAGGAGTGGAGGCTTGAGGAGTGAAGGCTGGGGGAGTAGAGGTTGGGAGAGTGGAGGTTGGGTGAGTAAAGGCTACTGGAGTGGAGGCTTCAGAAAAGGAGCCTGAAAGTGTATAGGCTGAAAGAATAGAGCATACATTTAGATGCAAGATGCAGATGCAAAAGACGCTGCAGGTGAAATTGGTACAGGAGTGAAGGCTACTAAACTGGAAAAGGGGAAATGGAGATTTGAAAAGGACAAAGCCACACATACACCATGGCACAAGCACAAAATCACACAAAATGTAAGGGCCATTGTCTCTTCATACTGTTTTATCTCTCTGTCTCCTCTCACAACATGCAGGCATTCCACCCTAACAACTCTCTGCATGTCAAAATGTGTGTGAGTCTTTGTTAAGTTGTATCTTCTGGGAGAGAGAGGGCCTAACAATGTGTTGCAACAATGAAGGAACATTGTTTCAATAAAAAAAACACATGAATGGAACCATGAATGGTGCTGTCAGGCCAAAGACACTAAAACAACAAAGAGCTAACCAAACTCGCCTGACTAAATACTGTCTCTCACAAAAATACATCGGGTGCCACCCGTTCCTTACGTGATTGGGTATATGCATCAACCTATTTCCTTTCCCGTGTGAAAAGGAACAAAAAAACAAACAAAAAGCACCATACAGCGTAAAACACAAACCCAAATTTGTCATTAAACCAGAGGATGATCCAGTATATACTTAATACTAACAAATAATACTGATTCTTTAACAACAAGCTCAAAACACAACCGACATAAAATAGCCGACAGCAACCAAATACACAAACACAAACAGCACAAACACAGAATCAGCCGACAAATGAAGAGAAGACAGGAAGGGTTATAAGGCAGACATGGAGAAAATTGGTACGGCTCTACAAGCATTGTACACTTGGATCTGGGCAGTTCCTCCCTATCTTCCTGGCAGATCCTATCAAGTTCCACCAAATTGGCCACTACGCTGGTTAAGAAATCAGGTGGCCATTCTCCCTGATATCCGCGGCTGATAAACAACACCGTTTAGACCGTCAGCTACGTATGTATACACTGTGGAGTACCCAATCCTCTTTGGGCTGAGTGCCCTGCGCGGATAACAGGGGGATCATTCTCAACCAGAGATGCAGGTTTGCAGTTCCAAGTCCCTGTCCGCTTGTCACAGTGAAAATCTGATGGGCTCGTTTCTGCTTTGATAGATTTGGGTTTGGATGGGAATTTCACCTTCAGACCATCACCACAAAATCAAGCCCTATCGCTCATGCCTTTCACCCCAGCATTCTGGATTGACCCCATTGATGGACAACCCATAAGCCCCAGGAGAGGTCCTCCACCGGGCCGTCTCTGTCCACATGCAAGTTGGCATCCTCCATCAAGAAAACATTTCATTCCTGGACATCCACATTCCAGGGGCCTGTTCCACAAAGCACTCTCAAAAGAATTGTAATTCAAGTCCCAAACTTGACTTGAAGGAACCTAACAATCAGACGGTTCCATAAAAGCCGATTGTAGTTGCCGCCATCAGACTAATTTGATTCAGGTTTAAGTAGTCAAGATTGCATATGCATGCTATTCTTATCCAGCCCGAGAGGTCATGGCCATTAAATGTATGCACATTGAAATTTAGATCAATCATTTGTGGTCAACAAATGTGTTTGCTTTTGTATTGTTTCTATTTTTGTAGCTATGATAATACTATTAACCCTAACCCTAACCCTGCGTGGTTAAGCTACTACATGGAGAGCTACAGCACATCCAGGAGGCGCTGAATCAAGGCTTCATACGACCTTCTACCTCAGCTTGCTTCTTGACATTGAGACCAGCCCAAGGTGACTGCTGTCACCATTCGGTCGCAACCAGACACACTCAAAGCCCTCCAGAGATTCCCGGGCTTCACAAACTTCTAAATGCGGTTCAGTGGCAACTTTGTTTTTCACCAGTTCCCTTTATGGTCTCACCCTGATCCCTCTCTCCCCTTTGTGGTTGAGGTGGTCTGGAGGGGGGACATTGTCCTATCTCGACGTCAGGGCAGCTCGGCACAGCTTCATGACTGGGGTCACTTCTCCCGATTTGACTTCCCCATGACGTACAGACCCAGAGGTCAGAACGGTGAAGCGGATGCGCTCTCTCAACAGATTGGGGCTTCCATGTCTCCACTTTCTGAGGAGTACATCCTCTCACGCGCTTGCCTGCTGGTGCCTGGTACATTATGGTGACCGTGCCACAGGATCATTTGTTCGGTCTCCCGCCTCCTGCCCTCCTTCCCGGGCCTCCGACCCCGAGTCAGTTTACTCACGACTCCCTCCAAACGATTCATGTCACCAGTGTACTCTCTTCCTCATAAGGCGAGCCAACTCGTGGTCATCCCTCACCCGGGACGTGACTCAGTTTGTCAGTGCTGAGCTCAGCGTGTGTGCAGTCCGCAACTCCTTGTCTGCTCCCTGCCTGTCTCCTGCAACCGGCAACCATACCTCAGAATCCCCAGTCTCACATAGTTGTGGATTTTGTCACTGACCTACCAAAGTCAGGAACACCACAGTCTTGGTGTTTGTAGACCGTTTTTATAAAGCCGGTTGCCTGCACCTCTTCCACAGCTCCCAACCACCATTGAGACAGGGGAGGTCCTGCAGTGTTTCCGCTATGTTGATTTTTCTGTGGCGGCCCGCCACGGCTAAATTTCTGCCGCCACGGTATCAGGAATAGGGATGTACAAAATTGTAGGCCGTCTATCAGCAGTGATTGTTAGAAAGCGTATCGGAGGATTGCACGGACACGCGCTTCACAGCGCAGTTGAGATTGCGAGTGTGCGTCCTTGAGAACTGTAGAGCTAAGTCGCATAACTTATATTGTCAGTTAATTTAAGGCTGTTATTGTATTAGTCTATAGTTCTTGCTAATTTAAATTAAGTTAACTGAATGATGGTGATTTTCGTTGTTTGTAGGCTATTCTTCCTCTGCAAGCGAAATTGCACATGTCGATTCGATAGCGATTGCTGCCCTTGCTCACGTTTGTATTTTAGGTGCATTATTATGCTGAAGTAGTTTTAATTAATAAATAGTGGGTATATTGTTATTATTAGCTACAGAATGCTTAGCCTATCAAGATCAAATAAAGCAGACAGCGTACATGCTTCCAAGTGGCCCCTTAATCGATAGGCTAGGCTACTGACCATTTACAATAAGTTACGTCAATTATTAATTGGCAGCATTTATGCCATTTACAACATACTTTATGACTGTAAGGTGTCATTAAGTAGCCTAACTTTATTTCTTTACGGGAAATAGGACAAAAATATGTGCAATATTACATTAGCTATTAGACTATTAAAATATCCGAAATATAGGCTTAGGGTTAGCACTTTGTTTCGGCGGGGGGGGGGGGGACACACTGTCCTGTTCTACCAAGTGTTCCGCCTATTCGAGCTGTTGAAGCCTCAGCCCTCAGTTAATCTCCCGGGTCTGGTCTATGAGTCTAAACATCAGTTTGTCCTACCATCTCCAGTCGAATGGCCAGAAGGAGAGTCTTAATATAAAGCTTGGCTGGCTTCTCTGTTTTGCCTACAGCATCAAGGGAGAACTGAGCCGGTTTCAACCCTGGGCAGTTTGTCCAGAACTCCCTCACCAGCTCCTCTACGGGCATTACACCCTTCCAGTGTGTGCTCGGAAACCAGCCGGCACTGTTCCCTTGGGGGGGAAACCACAGCATTGCCAACTGTCGATTACCGTCTACGATGCAGTGAGGAGTTCTGGCAAGCTGCCCATGTTTGGCTTCGGAGAGTGGTGCACACCCAGAAGTTCCAGGCTGTACCCGATTACGTCTCTGGATGGCCTGCATTGCCCTGTCTGCCTGTGTACTGAAACCTTGCCTGTCCCTGACCACTCTCATGAACCAACTCACCTCTCAGACCCTCCCCCTCAGAGTGTTGCCTCGCTACTCCACCAAGCTTCACTATAGGATGGTATTAGCAAAGAGTTCAATGTTTGTCTCATCAGACCAGAGATAATAATTTCTGATGCTCTTAGAGTCCTTTAAAAGCTGTTTGGCAAACTCCAAGAGAACTATCAGATACCTTTTACTCAAGAGTGACTTCCGTCTAGCCACTCTACCATTAATATCTGATAGATGGAGTGCTGCTGAGATGGTCATATTGCAAGCAAGTTCCCCCAGCTCTGCAGAGGACTTCTGATGCTCTGTTGGAGTAATTATTGGGTTATTGGCCACCTCCCTGACCAAGGCCCTTCTTGCCTGCTTCCTCAGTTTGGCTGGACAATCACATCTCAGACACATGACACATTCTGGTGGTTCAAAACGTTTTCCATTTCACAATATTTGAGGCGACTGTCTTCTGAGGAACACTCAAAGCTTTAGAAATGGTTTTATACCCTTGCCCTGGTCTATGACTCACCATAATTTTATCAGAGGGCTACAGAGAGATCCTTAGACTTCATGGCTTGGTCGATTTCCTGACACACAGTGTGAATTGTTGGACCTTATATCCTGTACATAAGTATATGCCCAATAAATTCATTTTGCCACAGGTGGACTCCAATCAAGGTGTAGAAACATTTCAATGAGAGATTTCTCATTTCAATTCTTCAATGAGAGATTTAAGTTTTTGATTAGATTTCCTTTTGATTTGGCAAAAATGGGTAATTATGGGTAATTGTATTTAGATTAGTGGAACAAAAAACGATTCCGTTTACAATTAAAATCTACAAAACAATTAAATGTGCTAAAAGTGAAGTAGGCACTGTAGGAACTGTATCCATATAATACTGTACATACTCTGTATAGAAAGAGAGAGAGAGAGAGAGAGAGAGAGAGAGAGAGAGAGAGAGAGAGAGAGACAGAGAGAGAGAGAGAGAGAAAGTTTATGGAGGGAGGGAATCTTCTTTTCTCCCTGTCTCACTCTTTCTGTTTCATTCTCTAATTTTCTCTGTCCTTCTCTGTCTCTCCCTCCATCTCTCTTTCTCTCTCTCTCTCTCTATTCTGTTCTCTGTCTCTTTCTCTCTTCCTTTGCTCTCTCTCTTGGGCAAAACCATCAAAAGAGGTACAGAGATAAAAGAGAGGGAGCGGGAGAAAGGGTAGAAGAAGACAAATAAGAGTTTGAAAAAAGAGGTAGAGAGAGATAGAGGTGACACGGACGGAACGAGGGAGAGAGGCGGAGTAGAAACCCTTGTCCTCTACAGCAGCAGACAAACACTGGACTTTACACTGGCACACTGGGTTTCTCATTACATAAGCAGGAACCCACAGGGTGCTCAGAAAATACACACACATATAAGCACGTAGCGCGCGCACACACACATACACACACAGGCACACACAGACAGACAGCCCCACACAGATGCACACTATTATTCAGAGTGTGTCAGGCTAGCGTGTGAATGGTTCAGGCTTCGTCGGGTTCTTGCAGTGCCAAATTGCAAACCCTAATCCTCATCTGACGCCGCAGGGTTTGGGCTTCTTTGGGTGAGGTCTGGCAGCTTCCCCTCCACCCCCAATAAACAAACAAGCACACATACTCTCCCACCATGACTACAAGGAGCTATCTAAGAACTCTAATCTCTTATGCGGAGGAGAGACTCTGTGTTTATCGTCCTCAACTCAAGGAAAACAGAGAGAACATGGAGGTGGGGTTGGGAAAGAAAAAGAGAGACGTATGAATGGAGGATGTTGGAAAGATGAGAGAGGGAGTACAGGGGGAGAAAGTATGTATAATGTGTACTGTACAGTGTCTGGAGGTGGTGTGTTTGCGTGTCTGTGCTAGAAGGGTGTGTATGTCTGTGGACACGTGTGTGTGTGTGTGTGCAGCCCTTACCTTGGGCGGGGTCTCTCTGACTGTGTCTGAATCTGACCAGCGGTGTTTGAGCGTGGAGGAGCTGGGCACACACTCACAGAACGTCTGCATGGAACAAACAAACAAGCCAATGTTGTTGTTGTTGTTGTGGGTGATGTTTGCTCTTCATTAGGTAACAGATATATTTTAGACATCAAGTTATTACACACTGTTGAGATCCGATGCCGGTCTAGATAATGAACCAGGACTGGTCTTAACGGCACCTTGGTGTGCTATGCTAACTGGAGAACTAGCACACCACACATTTCATGGGTGTATGTTGTTAGTGAGCCGGTAACCGAAGACAATTTCTTATCATCATGTGATGACAATCATGTTTTTTAAATCTTGAATCTTTGAATACAGTCACAGACAAATGGCAGCAAGTAAAGCAGTTAGCTGTATGCTAGCGTAATATAATCCTAAACTACAATAAAGACACTTAAAACACCCCCAAAAATCCAGGTATGAAAACAATGAAGGGGTCCCTCAGAGACAGCACATTCGGTTTCCGTGAGACGGCGTGCGAGAAGCAGGGTGGGGGGGGGGGGGGGGGGGGTGAGATGAGTCAGGGTGCACCAGAACATTGGGGACATCAAACATTCATGGTGAATCCTGCTGCTACAGAACAGTCATGATAGGTTCACTCTGTGCACTGAAGGTGACCATGAATGTGTGTGTGTGTTTGTGTGTCCACTGCAGAGATAAAATGGGGGTAATTATGAGTGTGTCATAGCTGAAGGGGTTTAAACTGCTCTGAAAGAGTACATCATGTCCCCCCCCACACACACACCCACACACACACACACACACACACACTAACACCCTCCCAAACACCTGTGCAAGATAAATGCTGCTCTGCTGAGCCATGTTGCTAATGAAGCGTGACGGAAGTGTATGAAAAGCAAGAAGACTCTTTATGAGCTCTGTGAATGATACTGCCACATTGTGTGTATGTGTGTGTGCATGTGTGTGTATGTGTGTTGTGGTGGCTGTTTCAGATGTTGCTCTGTGGACAGATCAACGTCTTCACTACTTTGACACCGTCTCACTCTTTTCTGGCCATTGTTGCTGCTGATGTGACTGACAAAGAGGCCACTGTTACTCTTGATCAACTTGTAATAGAGAATGGAGAAAAACAGGAAACATCAGTTGGCATCACATGTACAGTGACTTGTCATTGTCACTTTAAGGAACACATACAGAGATAGAAGGCGGGTCCTCCATGTCTGCAAACATTAAAGAGTACTGGGCAGAATTGTATCTGCCCCTTGATGCCCTTGCACTCACCTCGTGTATCAATTAATAGAAATGGCATGCTGTGGTTAGATTTCCACAGCAATGTGCGTCTGTGTGTGTATGTGTGTGTTTGTGTGCGTGTCACGGGGGGGAGAGAGAGAGAGACAACTACGCACACTTTGAAGACTGAAGCACACACGCATTTACTGTTCACATAATGTTCTGCCCTCCAGGCAGCTTCATTACAATGGCAAGCACGTCTCTAGGCTTTAGCCTGCTCATTCCCTAGCCTGCTAACACCTATCACGGCCTCCACACACACACACACACACACAAGTACTCCAACCCCCACTCTCCCACCCCGCCGCTAGCGCACCTGGAGGTACAGTATGTTTGTGTGTGTGTGTGGCGTGGTGGTGGGTTAGCTCGTGTGTTTGTCTGGTTCTAATCGAGATTCCCAGCTCCAGCTGCAGGGGTTTAGCCCTAATAGAATATTTGGGCTTTTCATTGGACAGCCCGTATGGAGAGGATTCTATCTCAACAGCTCAGTCTGACAGACAGGAGTGCTTGTGTGTCTGTGTGTGTGTGTGTGTGTGTGTGTGTGTGTGTGTGCGTGCGTGCGTAGAACATAACATGCTTTGGTTTTCCCAATGTGTTGTGGGACAATTTGTTTGTCAGGCTTGTTAGAGATTACTCGTCGCTTTGTGTGCTCAGGTGTGTGTGTGTGTGTGATCTTGGCAGTCTAGTGAGGTGAATTTAAGCCTACTGCCCACTAAGCCGATATAGAGGAAGAGGCTTTGCACACGTTCACTCCTGGGCTTACTAATCATTTACCAGGACGGGGACAATCCAAGGGAGAGAGGGATGGAGAGAGGGAGAGAAAGAGAGAAAGAGGAGGAGGAAGAGAGACAGAGAGAGACACAGGAAAGAAAAGTCAGGAAACAGGGACATGCTGAATGAATCCGAGGCAACTTTTCAATAAAGTTGAACAAGAGTTTCATATTAAGTAAGAAATAAACAAATACCATTGGAATTATACCGCTTTTAAGGCTATATTGCTCTATAACAATAGTTATTAGCAGGGTTCACATTAACATTCAAAGTTATTATACGGTTGGGTGGTGTTTTGTTTGTGACTTTCCTCGCCTCTCAATCTAATCCCTCTCTCCTAGCCCACCTCGGCCCTGCTTCTAGGGGAGGCAAGCTCACAAACAAACACTGACGACAAAGAACAGGAAAAGGCAGAGAACCTTCGAAAGACACCTGCTGGTTTGTCCTTGTGAACAAGTTGTTTGTGTCTGCTCTGCTGATGTTGTTGTTAGCCAGTTGTCCTGCTGCTATTGTCATTATGAGAGCTCTTTCTGAAAAGCCCTGAACCTCTATGTGGCTTGTTGTAGGCCACTGTAATACTGTACGACCAGTTTTGTGCTACAGGATAACAAAAAGGGTACCTGAAATATCCTTTGTGCTCATTTGTGTTCTCGGAAAGACCCTGTAATGGTGTGCGGTGCACACAGAGTCCAGTGTCCACCGACACATACGCACACACAGTCACTCAAAGACATTCACACATACAAACACACGCACACACAGAGAAAGAGGGAGGGAGGGATGGATTGCGGAAGGTAGAACCCTGCAGTATCCCAGGCAGATGAACTTGGTCCTGGGAGACAGATCACCAGCTCCACCCTTCACTGGGTGTCCTTGGAGCTCAAAGAATATCAGACACAGAGGCAGGGAAGCTGTCACTGAACACACACACACACACATCCTCACTCGAACATACACAGACACAGAGAGAAACTCAAAAATGCATCTTTCACAGAAACATACTCACAGAGACACAACCGTTAGTGTTAAACACACACACACACAAACAGGCATCAAAGCTGCACGCATCATCGCTTCAAAAAAGAACACCAATGCTCAGTGTTTTGGACATTTGGGAGTCCAGGCGAAGAGCTTGTGAGAGAGGTGGAAATGGGGGGATTAAGCTCATCTATTCCTCCTGGATGTGAGGGATTAAAACCGTTTCCCTCCTCACTTGTGGGTCAGAACTCTCTCATTCACACCCTAATCTGCAAATCTCACTCAATCCCAGGCAGATGCAAAGTCACGCCCTTTAGTAATCATGCTTGAAAAACCGGAACATTTCCTGTCATGAAGGAATCACCAACGACCTTTAAAATGACCCCCTATTTTTTTTGTCATTTAGCAGATGCTCTTATCCAGAGCGACTTACAGTAAGTACAGGGACATTCTCCCGAAGCAAGTAGGGTGAAGTGCCTTGCCCATGGACACAACGTCATTTTGCACGGCCGGGAATCGAACTGGCAACCTTTAGATTACTGGCCCGATTCCCTAACCGCTCAGCCACCTGACTCCCATACTTCTGGCACACACACAAACATACATGTGCATGCATGCACACATATGCGCAGACAAAAACATGCACACACACACACTCACAAACACACACATATACATACACACACACAACACAGAGATGAACTTTAATGCTCAAATATAAATGCAGAAGCAGCACTTCAGTCAAAGTAAAAACATTTTCATCACACCATGAGGGCTCTTCAAAAGATACTGGCCAACTGACTGCTGCTGGGAGTAGGCACACAAACACACATACATTCACACAGACACACACACAAGCACTCAAACACACTCACACACTAACACACGCCATACTGTAAACAGACACATGCACACACACACACATTCACACAGACAGTCTCACAAACACACGCACACACAAAGACACAAACGCACACGTTTGCTTAATGAAAGCATACCTGCAACGAACACTTGGGCACACTAAAGCTTCTCTTCAGAAGCACTCCATCCCCAGCACGCTAGTCTTGCTAAGAGCACACTCATGACTCACTTCACACAGAACTGACAATTAGACGGGACATTTTTTGTCCTTGTCCCTGGTCCTCTGTGACGAAGTCGATTGAAAGGTGCAGTTTCCACTCGCTTCGTCACAGGGAAATGGAGGTGGCCGTTGAAATAACATTGCTAAGTACACATGTTAAACAAATTCCATAAATATAAGAATCAACACAAACTCACGACACATCTACAATCCGTTTATTTATCGTCAAAAGAGATCGCAACAGAGCGTGCGATTAGCGATGGAAGCTAGTGCTGTGGTTCTTCGTGGTGGAGATTACCATGTACGTTCGGGCAAAGGGGAACGCGCATTTCCGGGGTACCTATTACAGTAAGAGACCTAAGCCCCTCAAGGGTGGCCAGGTTCAAGGACAGAAGTTTTTTTTTTTTTTTTTTTCCTGTATATGCTTTCTTATTGCTTGAAGTATTGCATAACTGTTTAAAGTGTATTTTTGTATGAATGATGTGCTCATAGTATGTAGTATGTACTTGGGGGTTATTTATTGGTTGCAAGAGCTGTGCATGCAGGTGAAATTATGTATAGTATAATAGTTGAGTCCGGAGGTAGGGTTTACCTGAGCTTGAGTCTATATAAGGGAGGAGGTCTGTCATTCAGGGGGACTCATGTCGGTGTAGGTATGTTTGCATGAATGGACCCTGTGGTACGTTACTCTACAACACCCTCCATCCGCTATGCAACAGCCTACACTTCAATCTTCTTACAGATTTCAGTCATACAGTAAATAAACACACACACACACACACACAGGAAGTAGTACTCAGAGAAACACACATGCAAACTAAGACATACTTGAACACAAATGTACAGAAACAGGAATTTGCACTTGAAGACAAGCACACACAAACATGAAGACACAAAAGTAAACACACACACACAAACGCACAAGAAGTCACAAGCCCACACAAACCCAGTAACACACAATCAGAAACACAGGCACACACACACACAAGGAGGAGCACTCAGAAGTGCACACACACATACACACAATATGGAGAACTCAGACAAACACGCACCCACATTCGAGTGCTCGCATATACACACACGCATGCACACACACAGCATTTAAAGAGCTGATAGATCTCCGCCCCTCAGCCTTGGAATTCTAATAAAAGAATGATTGGAGGCCACTCGTGTGCTACCTCAGCCCGCTGTATATATTAACATACATCTACAATATACGTCTGTGGCACTGAATCACTCATCCATAACATGAATTAGATACAGGGCAGCACACACACCTGTAGACACACACACACACACCTCTAGATCATGGTATAGATACTCTGACTGTTTTACCTCACAGTCACTGCATATCAAGTTTTTTTCAGGGTGTGTGTGCGCTAGTCTGACCATGGGAGAGAGCAGAGTATGATGTTGATAGGTTTCGACTAGTGACTGACAGCGCTCAACACCCAGAACACAGCCTCGCGTGCAGGTCACACAAGCTCGCAAGCATTTCAGCCTTGTCCTTTTGTCCCTACCCTACACCACCACCCTCCCAACCCTCTCCTCCCCATCCCACCCACCTCACACGCAAGACATCCAACATATGCATAGTTGGATTATAATTGGATTCAAATGTACAATTGTGTTCCCATCTTAAATCTTTTATATTGGGTATCATTTGTTGCTGTTTTCTTTTTCCTGGAATTGGTCAACGTTGTTGCATTACACCTGCCTCCTCTTTTGGCTGGTTTCGTTGAGAGACTCCAACAATCCCTAAAAGAACTAGGCAGCGCACACTGCCACCTTGTTCTGCTGGCATGTGACCGGTGGACCTCCACTAGTGCCGCCACCTGCTTCCCAGACACTACCCAGAACCAGAGGGGGAGGAGAGGAGCTGAACCAGATCAAACTGGGCCAAAGCGCCCCCCTCTCCTCCCCCCCCCCCCCCCCCACCCACACACACAATCAACCACACATACTGTAAGACCTACGTAAACACAACCACTGTACACACACATCCAACCAATCCAACCACACGCATGCACACATACACTCGGATCCCTGCACGTGAACAGTAAAACACACACACGCACACAAACAACCAAGGCTCCCACTTGGACTCACCTCTGTAATCGGCTCAGCTCTCTAAACTAAAAGAGACGGGGATGAGTGGGAGGATGAGGGCCGTTTCTTTTGAATGAATGCCCTCCCTGTCTCCCTCTTTTCAGTTTGTGGTTTCCTGCGGAACTTATCCTAGATGCAGACGCAGATGATGAACCATCGTGACGGCTTCCACATTCTGATTGGATCTGTCCTCGAACAGCCAATCACCATCTGGCCAATCAGCACATGGTTCGAGACACCACGTTTTGAAGTCGACGGCATATTTAATGTGGATGCACTGTATATATAAGTTGTGTTTGTGTAGGTTGCTTTCTGTGTGTGGGTTAATATGTATCGATGTGTGTGTTTAGGTTGATGTGCTGTGTGATGTGTGTTTGGGGGCACATATGGGCTATTTGTGTAGGGGTGGATATGTGTGTGTGGTTGGTTGGATTTGCGTGAGTGTTTGGATAAATGTGTTATAATGTGTGTGTGTGCATTTGTCAATGAGTGTGTGCAGACTGAGTGCTATTGGGTGCTAAGTGCTGGTCTGAAGAAGTTCCCTGGGGAGGAAACCAGCTATAGTAGTCAGGGACTGTGTGAGGGGCCGAGGGCCCATATGAACTCACCCCTCCCCCTAATAACCAGGAGGTGGTATCTCCCACTGGCCATTAAGATAGCGGGTGTTCCCAATTAAACCATCAAATAGGGATAGTGCCATGCCTCATCTCCCTCACATGTCTTCCTCTGAGACATAGAAGGACAAGAGTGAGGGAATGAAAGGGAGAAACAAGAGCATGCTCTGTCCATTTAAGGCTTGTTCTCACAGGATACTCCAGAGGATAGGGTCCATTCAAAAATGTTCAAGGAGTCCTTAAAGGAGTTCAGAGAACTCTGCTGTGAAAAGACAATAAAACAGCAAACATGTCCTTTTCTTCCCAAGAGAGGAGAGGAGAGGAGGGGTGAGATGAGGAAAGGAGGAAGGATAAGAGGAGAGGAGGGGTGAGATGAGGAAAGGAGGAAGGATGAGAGGAGAGGAGGGGTGAGATGAGGAAAGGAGGAGAGGAGGAAAGATGAGAGGAGAGCTGAGCAGAAAGAAGGAGAGGAAATTCCCTCTTGTAATTCCAGAGCATAGAGGAGACCGAAGAACGATGACATTAGAGGTAACCAACCATGACAAAGATACCTTTTGCTATTGCCTTCTCTTACAGTAGCTCTTCCTGATTAGGAATGGGGCGGGGGCGGGGTGGGGGTGGTGGTGTAATCCAGTGTGACCCTAGAGGAGTACCTGCCGTGTTCAGGGTGGGATGGTATGGAGAGGAGGGGGCACAACCACTTCTCTCAGACCTATGAACATCTCCCTACCCGAGGATAGAGTAGGTGATTCACACGGTTGCTGCGTCTCTATCAATCAGTAAGATTTGACTTTAACCAGCACCCACGATCTCGCCACAAGAGAGTGACACAAAGGCGGTTCCAGCGCTGTAACACGTTTTTGGGGGCATTTATTCATGAAAAGCCATTCTTTGAGCTAAAGGTAGGGCTAAGAAAACACTTAAGAATCCCTAATGACAATGATCTACCTCACAATGCACGGTACATTTCAAAACCTACGGGCAAATGGCATATTCTCTCACCTGACAGAAACCACTCAAAGACGAGCACGGTCTTTTGAAGGAGGTAGTAGAGAGAGACTGTGATGGAAGAGAGAGGGAAGGGGAAGCAGGGGGGGGGGGGAGACAGGAGACAGACACAAAAAGAAGCTAGAACACTTTGTTCTGAAAAGCAAACAGTATCGAGTGCTAAAGTCAACAGTTCCAATCCTCCAGAGCTGAAAAGACTCTCTCTCTCTGACAGTGTGTGTTTGCTCCCTCGGCCGCTAAGCTATTGAGGCTGCCACCCCTCTCTCTCTCTCTTGCCGTCTCCCTGTAATGGTTGCCCTTTCTGGCTGAGTCAGCGGCTCTCGAGCTCCACGTTGAGGGGTTTGATGGCCGAACACAAAGGCCGAAGAAGAGGGGAAGTGAGCGACCGCGGTCATGAGCGTGCTTAGAGACGGTCGCTAAACGACCTCGCTAATCATGAGCGAAGGGAAGCTTGTTTACTTTGCCTATCCATCTGGAACTCGATAATGAATGTCTAATCTCATCTTTCTCTTTTTTCCCTTCCCTCCCTCCCTCCCCCCTTCCCCCCGTCCGTACCCCTCCCCCATCTCTCCCTGTCTCCCTCTCATCTCTTTAGCTGTTTTACTCAAGCATGTCCCAATATTTACAGTGAGGATGACATGTCGGTGGGTGGGTGGGGGGGTGGGGGTGGGTGGGTGGGGGGGGGGGGGTATGCCAAGAGATGAATCGTTCCCCTCTTGATGTTTGACGACTCTGTTCGACATCACAGCGGCGAATCAAACAGAATCCCGCTGTCATTTCCTGTGCAGAGGGGCTGGATTTGCATGAACAGGAAACAGAATTAGATTGCAGTTGAAGATGACAGGTGATTCAATCAAGTCAAATCAGCCCTACCTTTTTTAATGGGAATGATGTCAGTTTATTGAAAGTATAAAGAGCTACAATGCTTTGTTGTGTTCCAGTTAGTCATGTCCCTTTTAGCAGAGTTTCAGGAGGCTAACTTGTCTTAATTTTCTAACAGGATAACAGTGACAATGGTGACAAACCATGATGGTTGCAAAGTCTGTATTACGTAATTGTAATGATTAGCTAAGGCCTGGGAAACACTAGCTACCATTGGAAGTCTTTTCAGGTATCTTTTAAGATGCCTAGCCTATCATTGGAGTTTCTATCAGACTTCAAAACTAATAGACAATAGAAAGGTTCATTACTGAAGCCCCCTGCTGGCATTGTCTTTGGAGGGGTGAGATTAAATTCTTTATTAGTGTCTGGGGAGACAAAGACAAGGGATAGAGGCAAGTTGAAAGAGAAAAAGAGAGAGTGACAATATGAAAGAGTAGCAGAGAGAGAGAGAGAGAGAGAGAGAGAGAGAGAGAGAGAGAGAGAGAGAGAGAGAGAGAGAGAGAGAGAGAGAGAGAGAGAGAGAGAGAGAGAGCGAAAGAAAGAAAGAAAGAAAGAAAGGGAGATAAGCAGAGGGAGAGCGGGAAGGGAGAGCTAGAATCGTTAACGAAGAGTACGAGTCCTTTTTGGAGGCGTTCATTAAGACGCTGGAAAGAAATGTAATTATTTTTCCAAAGACGCCAGCGGGCCTCGTGTCTTTAATAAGTGACGGGTGACGATCTTGCTGACTGGTGGTGTTGATAGCTCAGCCTTAATTGGTGTTTAAGCTATAAGTGGCTCGTCTGCCTCCCTGGCTGGCAGTGCCAGCCTCTGCCTTCTATGATCCTGCATGGTTGACACCTGACTACAGTTATCAGAGATATGAGGCATCACCACCCGTCCAACTGAATCTGACACACTGACAGAACCAGGATTAATGGCTTGCCAACTCGCCAACTGTTTATGGAGAAGTTCTCTCTCTCTCTCTCTCTCCCCTTCTCTCTCCTTTCTCGTTTCCTTTCCTCAATCTAATCTCTCTTTATCTTTTCCTATCTTCCTCTATCTTCCTTTTCAGTGTTGTCTCTCCCCATCTCGTTCAATTCCTCTCTCCTGCCACAGCAAGTTCCCCACTCACGCTCTCTCTCTCCCTGTGTGCTCCGCTCAGTTTCTCTTCTCTTGCTCTCTCTCCATCTCCAGCTTTTTTCATCTTTACCCCCCCCCCCCACCTCCACCCCCCCCACCCCCGTTATCCGCCACCACTCCTGCACCTCATCATTCTCTGCTCCTCCTTGCCTAATTTCTCCATGCCTCTTGTCCTTCCCTCCCTTCCACTCCCCCTGCTGGCGGATCCTTAAAAGAGAGACACAAAGTAGAGGACCCCAACATCCGCCAAGGGGTCGGTATCGAATTACCACCGCAGACGACTGCAGAGTAAATCGCTCAAACTGATAAGCACTGTTACTGAAGCTATTAGACAGTGCAGCACATAGGGACAGCTATGACCAGCCCAGCAGCATCCATCTTCCTCTCCCATCTCTCCTTTCCCATCTCCCTCTGTTCTCTTACTCATTCTCTATCCCTCTCTACTTCTCCCTCTCTCTCTCT
>NC_085031.1:3273171-3308171 GCF_963692335.1 Osmerus eperlanus
CTGCTTTATTTGGCTCTTATCCAACCCATGTATCAGTGGCATTATATTGGTGATGATATCGGTGATGCGATACATCGGTGATGATATATCGATATATCAGCCAAAATCAGGTAAAAAAATATCAGCATGTGTATTGGTGCTGATAATTTTTACCCCACCATGAACCCAAAGGTCCCAGCTTGTTCTCTGGGGAGAAACATCTGATGTTGAGTTCAGGCGAGGATATATAAAGAAGGCCTCTCCAACTTGGAAAGACATGCACGCACATACCGTCATAAACAATATTCTGTGCATACACTGACCAACCACTTTCCTCTGCACACACACACATTGTTATAGACACAAACACACACACACACGCAAACACAAATGTGTGGACAGGGAAACACAGATTTGAAGACACAGACACACAAAGAACATTGTTGTGGTAGCACACAAACAATTTGTTTTTGGAGTGGCATGAATAGGCAGAGTTGTCTTAAGGGCATGCATATTGAGCTAGAGATATACAGTCCATGCCAGCCAATGACGGGGGAAGAAAATATTCCTCCCAAATCTTACGTTTAGCCCCTGGCTATTCTGTGTGGGAGAGAGAGATGGAGAATGGGGGTGGCGGGGGAGGTAGGATCCTTAGAGAGAGCTGAGGAAGAGGCAGATAGGCAAAAAAAGAGAAAAAAAAGAAAGAGAAAAGAGAGAAAAAGGGGATAAATGTGTCACTGAATTTGCTGATGGAAAGAAAACTACAACCTCCATATCCTCTCTCTCTCTCACCCTCTGTCTGTATTCCTCTCTCCGCTCCCCTCTCTAACCCTCTCCCACCCTGACCCCTCTCAATCTCTGCCGCTCTCCTGTTCTCCCTCTCTCCCTCTCTCTCTCTCTCTCTCTCTCTCTCTCTCTCTCTCTCTCTCTCTCTCTCTCTCTCTCTCTCTCTCTCTCTCTCTCTCTCTCTCTCTCTCTCTCTCTCTCCCACCCCCCCTCTCTCTCTCTCTCTCTCTCTCTCTCTCTCTTTCCCCTTCATCTCCCTTTCCCCTTCTCACACTCCTCCCACTCTCAATCCCTCCCTCTCTGTTTTCTCTCTTACAAACTCCCCCCCCCCCGTCCCCCCATCCTTCTCTCTCATCTTCTCTCCTTCTCATCAGCCCTCTAATGATGAAACCCAGGCTCGCAGGTCAGCGGCCTGACGTTCTGTCAATACAGGCTTAGGGAGGACTACCGTGACCCTTGAGACCCTTGACCCTTTTCATCCTTCTCCTCCTCTCCTTTCTGCTTCATTTTCTTCCGATACACATGCATGCAACTACCACATACACATACAGACACGCACACTCCGCCGCACACCAAACCACTGTTTGGTTCTAATTGAAATCAACAGTCATTAGGCTTCTAATAGGTGTGATTTACAGCCTATGGTTTGGAGAGGGGGAGGGAATGTGCCCAGTGTAACTGATTTGTGCGTGTGTGTGTGTGTTTTCTGCGAGCATGTCCCAGAGCAGTCTGGGTTATCCTACACCTGGGCTCACAGCTGCAGAGTAGAATCCATTCCCCCCCTTTCTACATTATAATGTCCATGGATCCAATTCCACCTCTCTCTTCCTACCTCACGACTTCTCTCTTTCCTTTCTTCCTTCTCTCACTCCCTACCTCTCCCTACCTCCCTACTTTTCTCTCTCCCTACTTCTCTCTATCTACCTCTCTATTTTTCTCTCTCCCAACCTTTGTCACCCTACCTTGCACTCCCTACCTCCTTTCTTCTCTCTCCCTCTCCCTACCTCTCTCTCTATACCTCTTTTCTTACTAACTCCATAAGTCTCTCTCTCCATTTCTCCCTACCTCTCTCTCTCCCTACCTCCCTACTTCTCTCCCTACCCCTCTCTCGCCCTACCTCCCCATTTATCTCACTCCCTACCTCTCACTACACCTCGCTCTCCCTACTTTTCCTTCCTACTCTCTCTCTCTTTCTCATTCCACCTCATTCTCCCTTTCTCTCCCATCCATCTCTGGGGTTGGTAGGAGAAACAGAGACAGAGAAAACAAGAGAAGAGAGAGCAGCGAGGAGAGAACAGAGGAGAGAGATGGGGTCAGATAACAAAGGCAGGAAGAGAAGAGCAAGGCCAGAGAGTCCGGGGACGTCGGCTGTCATCTCTAACCTTCAGTCTAGCAAAGCCCGATTATATACCCCACACCGCATTCACTAAATACTCCCTCTGCAGCCGACCCTGCCAAGCCACACATGAACTCACACATACACACATTTGCACCCACAAGTGCAGGCATGTGGATGCACAAGTACGAACACACACACACACACATAGATACACGCATGTGCGGACACACATGCACAAACGCACACTCCTGACTCACTCCGTGCACAGATACCCTTCACTTGCATAACGTGTTGTAACCACTTTAAACCATCCCCTCAACCCTCCCCCCCCAACACACACACACACACATATATACACACATCACTCCTATCACACATTAAACACTATAAAATAATCACACCATGAGCAAACTAGAATACTCGAAAGACACCAGTCAAACCAGGATCATTTGCCACGACTTCCCATTGCATAGCCTCTCAAGAGCAGCATGCAGCAGCAGGATTGACATCATTGCATTTACATTGAGAATCACAACATTAGTGATCTCGAGCCTTCCTCTGGGGGTAACGACTCGGAGAGGAGAGAGGGGAGAAAGAGCAGGTGCTACGTGCTAGTCATCATTATTGATGGGGCCAGGGAGAGCAGAAAGCTAAGTGAATGTTTAAGATGCACACTGGATGCCTTCCACTGTCTCGAAGGTGAACTGGAGGTGAGCGAATCCCTGCTGTTAGTAAAAACGCATCAACCGCCAATCAATGAGTCTGGAGGCTTGCTTTCTATCCATCTAGTTAATAACGTGCACACACACACACACACACGCGCACGCACACTCACACTCACACGTTAAAACGACATGGGCATTGATTCAACAGTCCGATTTGCTGCCCAGGACTCTATATCAGTCTCTCTGAGAAGCACACACCAATTCAAACTAGCTTGTGTGCACACGCGCGCAAACAACAACATTGCAGGCACAACCCCATGCACACTGTTATTATTCAAGCCTTTTCCCAGGAAGAGATAAACACATGCAAACACACACTGCTGGTGCCAGGCGTGGATTGGTTAAGAGCTCCTCTGAGGGTCCAGGCTGTCACAACAGAAGTGAGATGTGACATTGCCGCTGTCACAGTGATGTCACCATCACCAGGGGGGTATTCCAGAAAGCAGGTTATGCGACATAACCGGGTAACTTAACTCTCCAACTCTCCAGCTGACACACAGCGTTGCAGCAACTTACTGGCAATGTTGCTACAACGTTGGGTGTCAGCTGGAAGTCAGAGTATTCGTACGCGCAGTATGTCCTGCTGCAGGCTGGGCGACAGTGGGGCACCATGGTACAGTATTTCTTCTATCACATGTACGTTGTGTGCGTGTGTTTGTGTGTGTTTGACTATGTGCATGTGTACGTTTGTAGGGGTAGGTATGTCGTCTTGTCTTTGTTATTTGTGTGTGTTTCTTTCTGTGTGTGATTGTTATTTGTGTGCATGCAACTTGAGGCAGAGGGAGAAGTGTCCTCCAAGGAGCCACTGGTTATTTCATTGATTGTGTTGAGGGAAAAAAAAATTGAGAGTGCCTGAGAGTCTGGCTGTTTCGGTGAGTCTGTGTAGTGTTGTCACAAAAACCGGTACTCCCGTACCAAGTCGGTACTGTACGATAACAGAATTTCTGAAATTATGGTAGTACCGAGATTGAGATGAAAATGTACGTTTTGTTTTTACAGAACCGCATGAAGTGTGTTGAATCCACTCTTTATACTTCTTATAAATTATGTTCAAGTCAAGATGTATATTTTGGGCTCTACAAATGACCTCTTAAGTCATCGGCTGAGCTCGCTTAATGTCTACACTCAGTCCAGTCTCTACACACATTTTTTGCCTTTAAGCCTACATGCATTGTGATTGTATTAATGTTCTATTGTTGTCATAAGTAGGCTACAGCCTTAGATATTGTAGGTGACTGTTACTGTCAACAAATAAGAGTTGTTCAGTAACCTATTTTATACCATGGTCTGGGTGAATACTCGATTCTGATTGGCTGCAGGGGTGTCCATTATCAGGTGATATACGGACACCTACTACGTAGTTGCAGCAAAACTGTCTGTTCACCGTTCTAAATTATTGCGCTGGCTACATAGTACAAGTATATGAGCCTGTAAAAAGTGTCTAAAATAAGTAACCATAACAACAAAACGTACATTTTCATCCCAATCTCGGTCAAAGCTTCCATTTACAATTTACAATTTACCATTTACAAAAGACTTTAACAAGCTAACTTGTATTTACAACAATGAGTGACTTCAATATTTATTTTAACCTATTTGAAAAATGTTACTTTTCTGAATGTACTGTCTCAGTGTCACGTAACCGCTCATCTCACATCCCATTCGCTATTCACCTCGCTAGTCAATCTACTTCCGACAGGCTGCGGCCAACACGACAGTAGCAGCAACTCTAAACATGGACGATTATTTTCTTCTTAAAAATCTTGATTTTATTTGGGGACAATGACATGGCTCGATAGCTGGCATGTTTTGTTGTTAAACATACTGTCAAATTATAATTACTGTTTGGAGAAAATGTCAACTTTGATGCGGTCATCTCGCATCCATTTGCTATTCAACTCGCTCCACAGGCTGCGGCTGTAGGCCTACTGTAGCCTAGTACTTGTAGTAGGCTATATGGCCGATACTTTGTTCGTGAAAATCTTGATATTGATTTTAGGACAGTGACATGGCTGGTTAGCTAGCAAATCTTCTTGTCAAAGATACTGTAAAATTTCAGTACCGCTCTGAATAAGATTGTCTGCTAAATGTAAATGTAATTATATTTACTGTTTGTCAACCGTACACAATGTTATTTGTGTTATTTGTAATGCCTTTGAATCTTGCTAGCATTACGTTAGCTTTCGGGCTTATAGCTCAGCCAAAGGAAAGCCGGTGTTGGTTCTATGAGCTGAGCAGACTAGAAATATCAGAGTTGGCTAACGTAAAAAAATGTTAGATTTCTATTGCAAAACGCCTGAAAACATAAATTAATGTTTGTAAAATAATGCCCGGGCATTATCCCGGGCATTATCCCTTACTTATTTTTTTGCTTTGGTATCGAAAATGGTATAAAGTACCGTGAAATTTCACAGGTATTGGTACCAACTACTGAAATGTTGGTACCGTGACAACACTTTGTCCGTGTGTGTATGTGTGTGTATATGTGTGTATGTACTGTATGTGTGTAGGTAAGTCGTTGTCTTGCATTTGCGCTAGAGACAAGTGTTTCCAACAAACTACCAAGTGAGGAAAACGAGAAAGACCAAGGGAGGGGGGGGGAGGAGATACAGTTATGACAGAGTAACATCAGTTGAGAATAGGGCCAAAGGTAGCCTTGAGATAGCCAGAGGCTGGTGAGGCCTGGGTTATTAGACCACGGTCTCTCTAGACACCAGAAGCCAGAGAGAGAAACAGAGAGAAACGCCAGAGAGAGGCAGTCTGAGTTTGTTAGCTAGTCCACATAACGATGTGAGGAAATCAAGGGCTCAGTGAACCAGGAAGTGCTCTCTGTATCCACCCTGCGGCCAACTCAACTGGTTCATTAGTCGGACAAGGGTACCCAGAAACCCAGTCAGCCCTTAGCCATCTCCCACACACACACAATCAAGCTGTAGCCTCTCGTCCATCTGACCCACCTGTGCTCTCATTTTCAGCCCGTCCCCTCTCGTCCTCAGCAGCGTCCTCTCATCCTCAACCTCATCCTTCCTCATCCTCGACCTCACCCCCTTGTCACATCCGAACCCCGTTCCTGTCACCCCCGCGACGCATCCTCCCTTTCACCCCCCCGCCTCCAAGGGGCACCGTGGCTTCTCTGTGGGACAGGCAACCCCCAACAGACATCCACTACAAGCAAGCACCTTCTCCGGAACAGGGCTCGACCCCTTTCATTCAGTCACGCTCACTTGCAGGAGGCTACAGTAGCTCGTTTCTACTTTGAGGCAATATCGAATGCAACCGAATGGGGGAAGAGAAAGAGGGACGAAAAAAGACAAACAGATGACAAGTCGTATCGAGTCAAAACCCGCATGCAGCTTTTTAAAATGCATTGTCACAAGGGGCTGTCAGATGCCATAGACATCAACACTCCAAGATCCATCCAGAAAGGGGAGTGCAGGGCTGGGAGGGTAAGGAACACCTCCCAAAGGTTTTAAGGGTCAACCCCCCCCCCCCCCGCCAATCCTCCAAAAACTGGGAAATCGGGAAAGTGTGTGGTTTTAGGGTGTATGAGCCATCTAGTGTTGGTTCACTGAGAAACAGCAAAAGCAGCACACTGTTGTGTGTTATGGAAATGTGAGTTTGCAGTCATATTCAATATCCACTGCTGTGACATTATGTGTGTGCATGTGTCTGTGTGTATCGAGCGCGGGGGGGGTGGGGGGGGGTTAAGGACCTGTGTGCATGTAACAGTTGTGCTACTATGCGCATTGGTAAGTCAATGCTGTATTCTGTTCATGCCCAAACACACACACACACACTCCTCTGGATTCTCTCAGACACTCGGGTGCTCCACTGAAAGTTATTGATTACTATCGTACCCTGGAGAGGGTAATCCCACAGGGCCACAATGAGTTCTCAGCCTGTGTGTGTGTGGGGGGGGGGTGGTGGTGTGTGTGTGTGTGAGCGAGAGAGAGATAGAGAGAGAGAGAGAGAGAGAGAGAGAGAGAGAGAGAGAGAGAGAGAGAGAGAGAGAGAGAGAGAGAGAGACAGACAGACAGACAGAGAAAAATGTAGGAATGTGTCTATTTAGTTCCTGTTCCATCCATACATACATACATACATACATACATACATAACCTGAGGGTTATTTTGGGGGAAGATCGTGAATATAGAACGTGTGTGTGGGGACAGTGCATATTTGCATTCATGGTAATACACATACATTTATATTTTGGACCCTGTGCACATGTAAAACAACATTTGAGGCGGGAGGTAGGTGGCTTTGGAAGGGATAACCCCCCCCCCCCCCCCCCCCAGCGCCGTCACCCCCCCCCCATCACCCCCATCACTCCCCCCATCACCCCCCCCCCCCCCCCACAGCGACGGGTTTTATCCGATTTTACATCTCCATAACTCCTGAATTAACATGCTTTTCTCATCTACACACTTTTTTTTTCAATTAGCCAAAAATTCCTATCTCTATATATTTTATATTTACATTGATTGGAACAATTTGCTGTATTATCTTCTTGTCCAGGATAAGCTTGCAACCGGCGGACTCACCTCCAGCATCGCCTCCGCTGACCTTGCTATCAAACATGAACTATTCCTCAGTGAATTCGCATAACTGCAAAGCAGCGCTCGTCCGGCTTTCCCATTTCAACTCATTTGAGACGCGGGGTCAGACACGGTATCGCTAAGCTGGTTGTTCACAGGGCAATTAGGAGACGCTAATATCCCCAGCACCCCCGAAGACACACTTAAGGGGCACCACGAACGCAAATATTTGAATAGACAGCACATTTGGTTTAACAAGGTGGAGGATGACCGAAAGCAAAGCGCAAAGTGCGGCGACGCGCAACGCCCGGAAAGCCTACAGAACAATCAACACCCTAGCATCTGCTGCGTGTATAAGATTATTCAACACGTCAAACAAGTGCGATATTTCTCGCTTCAATCTGTACAGCAATTACTTTGCCGCTTTGAGGACCGAGCCCTGCATTGCAAAACTAAGTAGACTTGCCATCCGCTTGATCTCCGGGTGGCTTTAGGAAGTGTGACAGGGACAGGCAGTTGCCAGAGCTTGGAAGGGGGGAGACGGTTAAGAGCAGACGGGTAGCTGCGCTGTTCACAGGATGCGCCCTAAAGCAAATTGACGGCATGGTCTTCGGTTTTACGCGGCCGGGAGACTGCGCCAACAGTAGCACACACCTGCATAGCACAGGCAATTCCCTTCCCTTTTCTGTAAACGAGGCGAGTCTATTGCGCACAACTGTGCTGAAAAGAGCGATAGATAGACTTAACACATACCTGGTTTTTATGCCGTTGTCCATCCTCGAGTTCCGAAGAGCTATTCATGATTCCCCATTGGTCTGTGACCATTCTCCGGAGAAGCTTTCGATCAGAGCCGCCTGTTGTTCAAGGCGGAGAAGAAGGAAAGCGCTCTTTAGTTCCCTTCCCTTGCGACCTACTCCATAGAAAAGGGGATACTAATAAGCGCTTGTGGTGTGAATGCAGGGTGAAATAAGCTCAACTATAGCCTACTCCGCGACTGCTGGGTTACTACGGCTCTATGAGAAGCGGCGCGAACGCTACTGCACACACTAGAGCATAGAACGCACTTAACTTCAAATCTTCTCCTGTGATTTGGCCGTTGGGCAATCCCGACGAGAGGGCGACCGTTAATGCACCCGCTCTTTTATCAAACCAATCGAATACAACCAAAAGTCCAGTTGTAATGATAATAACAAAAACTCCGAAGATAAAGGAGACTTTCACACCCAGATGGTATTCCAAAAAAGTGAGACTTGCGTAAAATCGTCTGAAATTAACCCAATTGGTCTGCCAGTTCAATTGTAAATAAAAAAACGACTGCTTACTCCCACACTACCCCGTTTTGAGGAGATGGTGGTCTAGGCTACAGTTGTGCTCGCTTGCATATTAAGCCTACTGTGTCCTTGATTGTGTCTTATCGACTGCAAGACTCTCAACACCGCAGCGAGGGGATAAAGACTTCTTGTCTGCCCTAGTTAAGCGACTGATCTGCATGAAGAGGGTATTTCGCACAGGCGAAAGCGGTGCAGCGGACAGATTAGCGGGCTCCGCTCCAATGCCGCGCGGGGCGCTCAGTGTCTCTCGACTGTCAATCACGACGTATACCCTCTCTGTGCGCGGGGCGCGCTGTCTTGGCAACGCTGCTTTCTGCTCCGTTCTTGTCCGTCTCGCGCGGCTGCTGTGCCACTCTGCATCTGCCACCGCACCGCGCCAATCGTGCTGTGCTGCAACCCTCCGCTACACTCAAATTGAAACAAAACCAGAGCAACGGGAGAGTTGCGGGTGTACGAGTGTGTGGGCACAGACCCACACACTCGTAGTCATGAGTGTACAGAAGCAGGGGTTGATGTCTGTAGATAACCCAGTTATGCAGGATACCAAAGTGTGGAATTAGGCCTGTGGAGGGGATGAATGCAATCTGTCTTTCCCTCTCTTTCCAGTCTTGTAATCTGTGCTGTCGCTATGGCTACGATTTACAAGGGAGGGCAGGAAAAAAACATCTGTTGTAGCATGTGGGGTCAGTCAATGTAATCTGTTTATTTTGAAGGCCTATGGTGCCAGTCATAGATTCACCTTGGAAACTAGCTGGCCTAGCTGGAAACTAGTATAGCCATAAGAGAGTTAAAGCCAGGGCAAGGGTTAGAATGTGACGCATCTTCGATTGCGTGAACCTGGTATAGCAGTTGTGTTGACATCAAGCAAGACATGCCAATGAGTGGCATAGTCTTTTTGGAACCCCAAGAGCAGGTAGTGGTGGGGGTTTGGGTGGGGGTGGGTGGGGGTGGGTGGGGGTGGGTGGGGTGGTGTGGTGGACTTACCACCTGTGGTGGAATACCTACGCACAGGTATTGCTATGCTGTGGTTTAGTGTCAGGTACAAGATTTTTTATTTTTTAAACGCAGACCCATTGATCGAACAAAAAAAAAAGACACAGCCCTGCTTCTAGCTTGATCCAATTTTCATTGACAATTTGGAACTTGTTATTAAATGTCCATCAAACGTTGAGATGAACAATTGACATTATGCTTACTCTGACAAAACACATGGCAGGCACTAAAGGGCTTCACCAAATGCCTTTTCATCCCAGCAGGGTCAACCAGGTCATATCTTAAATAGAAGAAGAAGAAAAATTGCATTCAATGTGCAAATTGGGCCTCAAATAGTGCCTGCTAAGCATTAAGGCCGTTCTGCCCCAGTCTTCGCCATCATCCTCCCAGGGCTACGGACACAGCCTGTAATAATGTAGGTCTTTCTCCCGCAATATGAGGCGTGACATTAACATCCTGGGGATGTGTTGGCCAGGCGGGGAGGTCGGAGGGAGGGGGGAGGGGGGAGGCAGGGAGGATGGGGGATAGGCAGGGAGGGAGGGAGGGAGGCAGGGAAGGGGGCAGGGAGGGAGGCAGGGAGGGGGGCAGGGAGGGAGGCAGGGAGGGAGGCAGGGAAGGAGGGGGAGAGGGAGGGAGGGAGGGAGGGAGGGAGGGAGAGGCAGGCAGGCAGGCAGGCAGGCAGGGAGGCAGGGAGGGAGGCAGGGAGGGGGAGAGGGAGGGAGGCAGGGAAGGAGGGAGGGGGAGAGGGAGGGAGGCAGGGAGGGAGGGAGGGGGAGAGGGAGGCAGGGAGGGGGGGGGGGAGGGAGGCAGGGAGGGGGGGAGGGAGGGAGGGAGGGGGAGAGGGAGGGGGAGAGGGAGGGAGGAAGGAAGGAGCTGCAAATGGACAATGTTAGCAGGCAGTAGAGGGGCTCAGCCTTCCGGTACTGTTTGAGTAGGCTAACAGGCTGTTGGGAAGTAATAATGCTAACTGGTAGACTGAGGAGGAGAAGCAGCCAGACAGGCTAGCTGGTAGAAGGAGCCTGAGAGGCAGCCAAGCCAGGATGGCTGGTGGCAGGAAGCAGCCAGGGAAGCCTGGGGCCATGTTTCCTGGCTTTGGTCTCAGAGGAGTCACACGTGAGCAAGATATTCGCTCCACTGGAGGCCATGCAAGTGACTGGAACTTGGTCAGCTGGAAAAAAACAGAGAAAGAGAGGGAGGGAGGGATGGATGGAGAAACAGAAAGAGGGATGGACAGAGAAATAGAGGGAGGGAGAGGTGCAGACTCCAGGGAACCAGTAGTCCCATCCCATTGATTGTGTTCAAGAAAAAACGTTTATAAATGAACGTGTGCCCACTGGTTTTTCTGTGTGTGTGTGTGTGTGTGTGTGTGTGTGTGGGAGGGGGGGGGGTATGTTGAGGGGTGTGTTTGTGTCATTGTTCTGAGTCGTTTCCCCCCCCCTTGGCCTTGTTTTCCAGGTTTTGTGCCTGATGGAACAGCAGGACAGATTCACAGTGCTGTGAACAACCAACTGAGTGAGACACCCTGACAAAAAAAACAAACAAAAGAGACTGCAATTTGTACAATAAGAAAGAGAGGGCAACAAAACAAGATATACTAATACTGAAAAGAACAAAGGATGGAGAGAGGTTGAGAGGACTAGCATTTTGGGGGAAAAATGACAAAAAAGTGAAAGTGTCATTGTGAGAAAAACTAAAGAATGGAAAGAGTAGGGGTGAATCATGTAGAGGAATAAAAGAATGTTCCAGAGTGATATGTGGGTTTGGCTGCAATGTTGTGGTAGGTGAGAAGCTTGGCTGTAGGCTACATCAACCGTAAACATGTTTACACATGATCTACCATGGTCTAACTCATTTAAGATGGACTGCACAAACACTCCCTCTTAATCTCTCTCTCTCTCTCTCTCTCTCTCTCTCTCTCTCTCTCTCTCTCTCTCTCTCTCTCTCTCTCTCTCTCTCTCGCTCTCTCTCTCTCTCTCTCTCTCGCTCTCCCTCTACCCTGCCCTCTCTCTTTCTGCCTCACACACGGAAACACACAAAGACAAACATGCGCAAACACAGTGCTGGTGAACGTAATCAAAGTGTCAGTCCCTATTCTCTCATCAAATGATTTCAGTGAAAAATCAATGCCAAGTGCAAACAGTGGCTGAGCAGGCGAAGGACTGCTCTACTATGTTATCAATTTATAATGAAGGTCTCTCTCTCCCCCCCCCCTCTCTCTCCCCTACACCTGCTGGAAGGTGGGAAACCTCTCACACACACACACACACACACACACACAACCACACCTCTGAAGGAGGAGAGCCGGGGGTGACACACTTAGTTTCTGTGGCTGCCCTGTTAATTCAGTGGCTGAGCTGTGGGTTAGCGAACGGTTGGAGGCGGATGAGGACAGAGTTGATGACTGAGGTCTGAGCTTCACAGTGTGGTTGTAGATGACTCTCCACTTCAGCCCCGCCTCTGCAGAGGAAAGCTATTTGGCCAAACACTGCACGCACACACACACACAGAGACTCTTCTCAGTACAGGGTACACACACACACACAGACACCCAAAGACCCAAACACACCCAAACACACACACATAGTATACACAGAGACACACAGACTCTTGTCATTCATGGAACACACACATACTGACACCCAAGCACATACACCCTCACACACACAGCCTCTTCTCAGTGCAGGGGACAGAGGGTGTATTGAACCAGGCTGGAGATAGAGGTGACATTCACTAATAGCAGCAATTAGGACTAAGCCTTTAGAATTGAATACACTGACTGACTGATGATGATGATGAGGATGCTTGTAATGATGATGATGATGAGAAGATAATAGTACACCCTCATCATGTGCTTTTTCGTCTTGATATTTCCATTTAGAAGTATTATGCAGTGGTAACCTTTCCTCTTACTGTAATGAGACATTCTAAATGAGAGGAACCATTTGACAGCATATGCCAGACACACTGTGCAGTCCCACAGAACCACAGAACAGGTTTTCTTTGATTAAGAGTGGTCTGAGTGGAAATATCTCCACTCAACTGTGACTCAACAAGGTTCGCAGCGTGCATCACCAGCATGCAGATCCACCTAAGTACTTTTTATCCTACGCTGTCATAACCCCAATACCCCCCCCCCCCCCCCATAACCCCCCCCACCCATAACCCCCCAATCCCCCGCCCCAATTTTTGGGCAATTCATGGCTTCTCGTTGACGACTTGGCCTCTTATCTCTGACTCTGCGGGACTCTTCTTCTTTGGATTGGCTCCTCTTCCCGGTGACTCAGTCGTTGCCTGTGTCTCGTTCTGCCCCCGCCCCACCCCCACCCCCCCCACCCCCCCGGGCGGCTTCGCTCGGCTCCACTCCCCGGTTGGCTGTATCTCGTCGACCGCGCTGCGTGCTGACTGGCTGGACTCCCCCCTGTGTCTGCGGCACGGGTGTTTGCTGACCGGCTGTGATTGTCGAGCTTTTTGTAATTATCCCCTAAGCCCACTCTCTCGCTCCTTCTCTCTGGGCCAGCCTCCTGGACAACACCTGCCCCACCCCCCTCCCTCACCCCCCACCACGGTCCCTCCAAAGCTGGGAGGGGCTACAAAGGAAGCCGGCAGGGACCTGGGAACCAACACAGAAATGAAAGAGAAGGGCAAGGAACTGTTTGAGGCCTCCAGACCAGAGGGAGCCTCATTAGGATAACACGCCGGGGCATTTAACACGGCACACTTGATCTGTGAGTGTCATCTCAGCCTCCTCCTTCTTCTTTTCCGCCTCCTCCTCTTTTCCTCCACCTCTCTTTCGGCCTCCCTCTTGGCTTCCCCTCTCACTCTCCTCTAACGGGGTGTCGAATGGCTTCAAGCAGGGCTACCGCTACCAACAGCTGCATGGGGACGCCGGCGTTCTGGGCATTTTGCGTGAGATCCAAGGCGTTCACGCCGTTCTCTTTCATGAAGCGCCAGCAGAAGCTTGTCCTGACTGCGAAGCGTTGTCGGGGGGGGGGGGGGGGGCTCAGACTAAGATGGGGGGGGGCTTGTTCTTATAATGTCTCATAATTCCATTAAGCTGCCCCCTTCCATCTTTACCCCATCCCCCCACCACCCTCTTTCCTCCCTAGCCTGTCCCCACGGCCCCCCTGCTGGGAGACTCATCTCCTTCCAACGAGCCCCCCCCCCCACCACCCCCTGCGGCAGCCCCCCGAGCTCAGACACCCCACAGCCCCCCCCCCCACACACACACACACACACAAGCGCACATACACACAGAGCCTCCCCACCAGCCAAGGACACACACAGCACACAGCCCCGCGGCTCCCAGAGACAGAATTGGTCTGAGTAATAGAGATGCTGCTGGTCTCCCCAGAGACTCTAAAAACATGGGAACCAACATGGTGGGTCCTTTAAAGTGCTTCCAAAAATCTGCTCTGGGGCCCCAGCCTTTACTCTTTGCAGACCCCTTCATGCCTTTTCAGCAGGGCCTGTTTGTGTGTGTGTGTGTGTGTGTGTATACTGTATGTACAGAGAGGAGAGAGCAATAGACAGAAAACAGAAGCACCATCCATCTTTATTGTAAACTGATAACAGTGAGAGACCTCTGCCTTGCTTCTTCATTGGCAACCAGGGAGACCTCTGCACCACACACATACACAAGTGTACACACACACATACAGATACACACACACACACACACACACATACAAGGGGCACAGGGATTTTTCCAATTGGCAGGACAGATAGTAGAGGCTATGGGGGTTAGCTCACTGTGCAGCGGTAACCTGCTGGACTCTGGGGAGAACCCCAGCAGAAGTTGCAGAGCTTACTTAAGTGCAAAGTGTTCCAAGAAGAGGACTTCGGTTGCCAAGAAATTCTCAGAAAGAGACTTCCTTTTAACGCCTTTCTTTAAAAAAACGTTTTGTCTGTTTGTCAGTTTACTGGTTTCTGGGTCTGTCTGTCTGTTGCCCTGTTAGTCTGTCAGTGTCATGGAAATTTTGGAATACAGTTATAATATGTGTGTTTTATTTGAGGAATGTGTTTTAAGGGAAGTCTGAAGAAGCTTAATACAGTGACAGTCGATTCAACCCATTTGGTAGAGATGCCATTTGCAGTTTTATAACTAGGAGACGTGAAGTCTAAGAGACGGGAAGTCTGGGTGACCTGAGAGGGTTCTTGTCACCTGGGGAGGAAGAGACAGTTGGTCTGGAGATGTGGATTCAACTGTATTGTTATTGTGATCTGCTGCTCTGACCCTTCCTGTTGCATTGAGTGGGGTTAATCAAAAACTTGTTTGAAGTGGCCCGCACAAAGGATTGTGGGACAAATGGTACAGAGATGTATTGTTTCAAACTGTCACTGAATTGAGTAAGCCAATCATAGACTTGATTACATTGATGGATTGACCTTATAGAATGCCATTTGATCTAACGTGTATATAAGGTAGCGTTTGTGATTGTTCTGCATCACTCTGGCGAACGACCTGTGGCTAGCACCTCCTTCGTTATGACTGATCACAAAGTACTTTGTTAAATCATGATCTGTATAAGCAAAATAAATTTATTGTAACCGCCATCTTTTGACTATTCAAATCTACACAGTGCCGCTAGAATTTTTCCATATCACTTGGTGGCCCGTATGGGGATCCTCGCCTGCTCGGCGTATCACGGACAAGGACTCCCTTAGAAAAGGTGATCTGATCAATCCGGCATTGCCGCCTTTACCTCTATCCAAAATTTTCAGAGAAAGCGGGGCCGATTCGAGGGGGTGCTTGACTGGTTGCGCTTTGACTGGCGCGGGATCCTGAAAGAACCGGTAAATATTCTTTTGTGGCTTCTGTGTAATTTGAGTTGTCTAAATGTGTGTTGTTTAGACTATGGTCAATAATTCGGTTTAGTTAGTAATAGGGCGGAGACTGGAGAAGAGCTTTGTCCTGTACGTGCAAGTCGTACGAAATTAATAGGGCGGAGGCCGGAGAAGAGCTTTTGTCCTGTACGTGCAAGTCGTACAAATTAATCGGGTAAGGCCGGAGAACTTATCCTTTACGTGAAAGTCGTAAAAAAGCATGCAGGGAAAGTGTGCTGACGAGCGCACAAAAGGGTGATAAATTCACATGTTATATCGTGTTATGTGTCTTTTGAGACCCTAGGATTAGAATATGTTGGGTTAGTGATGGTTTGAGAAATTGTATTGGCTTTGGTGGTCATAACAGTTCTTATTTATTTACGGCCAAAACGTGATTCTAAGTCCTGAGAGAAAAGTATACTAGTCAGCTGTGTGAGTGAGAGTGTTTACAAAGGGTTTGAGTCCCTGAAGGTGGAGAACCAAGAAAAGAAAAAGTTTAGGAAGTATAGGCCTGTGAAATTTCAAAGTAGAGGTTTTAAGTTTGCAACACGCGTGTTCATTTTTGTTTTATATGTTTTTTGAGGTTAAAAGAAGTATGAGTAACTAATGGTGTCTATTATTCAAGCTATATACAAATTACAAAAATCAAAATTTTAATTACTTTTCGAAATTTTAATTATTTTTTTCGGTTTGAATATTTGTAATTTAAGATTGTGCAGTTATTTTCATTGAAAGTTGGGAAGTCGGAATTTAATTGTTTTTAGAAACGAAAAGGAGTAATTGTGTCTTTATTTTCCGTTGTTGGTTATCGTTTATGGATTGTAATTCTGAAAATGAATGGTCTGGAGACAGAATTGACCTGTCCAAACATCGATTACATGAAACAAAAGTATGGTAACGATAGTTTATTGCAAATGCAAATATGGATTGATAAATGTGGATTTTCGAGTGTGGAGTCGTTTTGTTTTAAGGACCTTATTGTATTGCGAAATGGGTTCGTGGAGAGAAATAGATACACGGTTTTTTTTTTGAGGTGGAGAAAAGAATAGATTTTAGCCTGATTGGAGAGGAGATAGGTCAGATATCTTCTGACATCTGCCATCTTTATAAATTTGCTTTGGATTCCCGCAAAGATTGAAGCTTGTGCCTTGACTTGCAATTGCCATTGTGTTTTGAAGAAGGAAAGGTTAAAGTCCTCTCCGGAACAAAGGGTTTGAGTCCCTGTTGTGTTTGGAATAAGCGTGTTGTGGGCTATGGTCAAAGCTGATGCAGAGCGTGTTGACATGCTGTTGAAAAAACATGTAGGCCAACACGAATTGCTAGGTCAATCCAAAATGCGTGCTTTAATTGTGGGAATTTGAGCAAAATGTACGTGAATGTCCGGAGATGTGTCATCACTGTTGAAAGTTTTTTTTTTGGAAATTGTGAGCGAACTCGCAAAATCAGAGGGGTTCGTGACCGGAAGTTGAGTTCCGAAATGGTGGCGTACAATGTTTATCGGTTATGACACTGTTGGTAGAGGAGAGACGATTGTTTTACAACTCTGTGTTAACCGTTATATGTTTGATGTTAGACTTTACATCGGTCTGATTACCGCCAGAAGGCATTTGTTTTTGAAGACGGAGACATTCTGTTTTGAAAATGCTAATGTTAATTCTTTGACTGAATTCGCCACTTGAAAAGAGGCGCATGCGCTTGAGCCTAGCGGAAGTTGATTCTTTCAGTGAAGCTCATTCTGCGTGCAGTGCCCACACGTGAGTGCAAAAAAAAAAAAAAAAAAAAATCACTCATTTTAGTGAGAATTTGACGTTGAATTGTGAAGTATATTGGTTGGGAAAACAGATGTGTGTTTCTGTTTCTTTGTCGAACTTAAGAAAATATTGTGAGTTGCCATACTCTTGATTTGGAAATTAGGTACAGACCGATTTTCTATATTATGAGCTTGATTCGTTGTTGAATAACGCGCTGGAAATTTAGTGTTTGGGTAGGATAATTGGTAAAAGGCCAGTTTTGGCAATAAAAGCGGTATTCATTTTAAGAATTACAATCCCGGGGTTATTGAAACTTTTATAGAAAGTTATGTGTTCAAACGGAAATGTTATGTTGTTTAAGGAATATTTTTGTTTATGTCTGGAAATGTTCGATGGTTTTATTTTTAATTTTGTGGGAGTTCACAGATGTTACTGTTGTTTAAAGAAATATGTAAAGGGTTATGAAGAAGTGATTAGAAAGATTGAGCCAGTCCGAGGGACTTAAGTGTATACAAGGGGAACTAGTTAGAGAGACTGAATTGCGATTGTTGTCAAGGGCAAAGGTACTACATATGTGTGTTTATTGCTGCTGAGATGATTTGTTGAAATGTGTTGGGTTTGGTGGTTCATATTTACCTATTTAAATGGACTTGAAGTTGAAGCTTTGTCCAACCAGAATGCTAATACATGGGTAAACTGTCATTCTCTGACGAGTGATATTAGGTGCATATGTTGATTTCGGAGCCAAATTTTTATGTTGAAAATAAAATAGTGCTAATGGTTGATAGAATTGTAAAGGTTGTAATTGTAAAGAAAGGCCGTGACTTTGTTGGTTAATGGCTAATGGTGAAAACGTGGAGGAAGTGCATTTTGCTCTGTCCTGAGACAAAGGAGAGTCCAGGAAGTTGAATTTGCAACTATGGCAACGACATTGGCTAACAAACTAGCACACCGACAGGCGGGTACAGGCTAGTAAAGGAATTGCAGCTTGATATTTGAGATCCAGGATGAGTAACCACATGACGCATGCGCAGATGGAAATTGAGAAATTGACCAAGACGAAAATTTAGAGAAATAGATAAATTTGAAGCGAATTTACATGTTAATTTGGTTATTTTTGAAATATGTTGGGTGATGAGTATTTTGAGACATTTGCTAACAAGGTTTTTGTTTGTTTGAGGACATTTTAAATGAGTTTCAGAAATTCCGAGGAAAGGTGGGGGCTACAAAAAAAAAGTCCCGTTACGATGAGTTTTACAAAGGTGATCCCAGAGGGTGTAATTCTGCATACTTATGTGAGTATTAATGGTGAAAGATGTGTCCGTTTAGATGAATTCGAAGTTTGGTGGTTTACGAATGTATGATTTAACATTTGTTCTAAATCCTAGCCAAACAGGGAGGTAGGAGCCTTTCAGACCAGAACTTGTATTTACGAGCGGAAAATCTGTGGTGTGTGATGGTCTCCATAAAAATGCAGAAATTAGACCCTGGTTCATAAATTAGTTCTAATTGGATTGGAAAAGTTATACTTTAGCAAAATTAAGTGAATAGATGGTAAACGCCAACCATCTGTGTTGTTTAAAAGAAGACAAAAAAAAAGAGAAAAAAGGTTGAGTTTTTTGCTTTGTTCCAGAGCGCGCTGTTTGATGCGAGTTTGAAATGCGCGATTGTTTATTTGAGTTGATTCACTAACAAAGAGTAATTGAGATAGCTGGTAAATATAGGAATATTCAAAGGTGTATACATTACATGCTTTGATAAAACTTTTGAGGTGTTAAAGAATAAGGTTTTGTTTTACGGGTTTATGTTAAATTGTGAATTTTAAGGTTTAAAAGAAAAAAAGGAGAGTTTATATTTTCTTTTGTCTTAAGGGCATGGTACAATGTTTTGGGATAAACAGTTAGGCTGTGATGAGGTTGTTTTATTATGGTATTGGTTCATGAAGAGGGTTATGATAATTTGGTTTTGAAATAATTTGGGAAGACTCATTAAGTCTGATAAATTGTGGTGTGATGGTTGGAACGAAGTAGCTTGTTCTGGACTGCAGCCAAAGCAAGTTATGAAGTTCTACCTATCTAACCTATATAGAAATATAGATGGGGTATAAGTTTGGCTAATGGTTACATTAAGAACATTTTATGGTCTATGTTTTATTTTGGAATCATACAGATTAAATTCTGGTTTAGGGTAGTGATGCTGGTTTTCTACATGTCTTGGAAAAAGAGAGATTTGATTTAATGAATTTAAATACAAAAAAAATTAAAAGGGAATCTGAAATTTAAAGGTATTCATTTGAACTGTTCCTAAAGGTTTTTGAAGAAAAGATAATAAGAGACTAAAAGTTGAGGTTATTCGTAATTTGGCTGTTTTCTAAAAATAGTTTTATTTTATACAAATTGGTTCAAAGGTTGGTTGCTTCAGTGTAAGCTTGTTAATTCATAAAAGGGAAAAGAGTTAACATATTTACTGATAGTTAAATACATCATTGGTGTTACATATGATTTTGGGAAAGGTATGGAAACAGGAAGTTTCTTATTTTCACTTATAGAACAACTTGCTGTATGCAAATGTGGAATTCACTCTAACAATTATGATTATTCCACAGGGAAAATGCTAGTGCTGATACTAGCTGGAGCAGTTTCTAGATTGCCTGAATGCATTGATGAACTAACTAGAATATGTTTTTGATGTTGATATGTTTACAGGAAGTGATGAGATGATGTTGCTATGTCCGGATGAGCCTAACTTGACAAATTTGGGCTTACAGGACTCTTTTGAGGAAAATTGTTGTGTGACCTTGATACAACATTTGTTACAGATTCTTTAAGGGAAGCGCAGGCTTCTTAGAGAGGAAGAGGTGACGTTTAGGAATTTATGACTGACTGATGACTGACTGATCCAAACAGAGTGACTATGGGGGTTTTATGGTTTTATGAATTTAGTTTCAGTAGTTTGGATTTGTGATAGGATTGTGAGGGTTTGATATGATATTGCTGAGTTGAAAATATTGGACTGTATTTAACCCAGAGTGAGAATTTTGTTTTGTTTGAGTATATTTGATAAGAATTACAGAATACAGCGGACAGATGGAGAAAGGAATGGTGGAATGGAGATTCGAACTTGGACTAATCCACAAGAAAATGCGTTTTGGAAAAAGGAAGGATATGAGAATAAAAAATGGAGGTTGTATGGTCTGCATAAAACATTTATCTTGAGATTTTGCTAAGTTAACACATGGAAAGATCATGCCTCTACAGTTTGTGTGATATCAAGAATGCATCATTTTAGCATACAAGAGGATTTGTTATGGATGCATAGTCATTTTTTTGTTAATATTTCATATGTGGGACAAGTATTATGAGAAAAGGAATTTAAACACGATAAGCTTCACAGTTAAGGTTAGAGAAACCATTTGGGTATTGATAGATGGATTTTGTAGAGTTCAATTTTTGGAGAAGTGATTCTGTTTAATGATTGTTGATGGGAAGAAGTTTTAGACTTCTCAGGGGCTCAGTGATCAAGCTTTTGTTAATTTAGATTATTTTCGATGGGATTTTTCTTTGAGGATATGTAATGATAATGGGTCACACTTGTTTAAGGAAGTTATTTTGGTGTTGATAGGATTCAACATTGTGTTAATCACTTCAGTTGAATGAGAGAACAGAACTTTGAAGACGAAGTCAGACGACAAGAAGTCAGTTACCTTTAACTCTGTGAGAATGTGCTTGTTTATCACTGTGCAACCTTTTTGGAGTCTATTTTGTGTGAGATTCACAGGCAGGTGAAGGAGGCTATTCCTATGACTGGACCGCTGCATGATTTGATACCAGAGGACTGGATCGTGGTGAAGGACCTGAAACGCCTGGTAAAACCCAAGGTGGACGGGGCCATACCAGATTCTCCTGACGACTAATCCGGCGGTTAAGATCGAGGGGAGAGCAACGTGGATACACGCTAACCATTGCGTGCAGCTTGTCTGGAGACGGAAGCATTGGATACGCGTTCTGCGTAGTACCAAGGAAATTTCCGAGCTGTACGCGAAGTGCAGTGTCGTTGAAAGTTGCCCTGAGCAATTTGATCGTCGTTTGCAATCGATTCGACTAGACTACACCGCCTGACAGAAGTTTGCCTACATCCAACTGAAGATGGCATCCGTTCCGACAACCTGGACTTTGTGGTGTACGGGGTACAATGGGTTTTGTCTTGAGACTAGCATTTCTTATGTTAATGTTTGAATTATTTTTCTTAATTAACTGTTTGGGTTTATGGAATTGTAAAAAAAAAAAAAAATTGTCATGGAAATTTTGGAATACAGTTATAATATGTGTGTTTTATTTGAGGAATGTGTTTTAAGGGAAGTCTGAAGAACCTCTTAAGCCTCCTGTTAAATGTGCCTAAAAACGCCTAAACAGCATACCCAAAGTAAATTGGAAGCTGTTCTTGAACCATTTGGAGTACATGCATGTAAATGATCTCTTTTGAAAGCTGACACTCTGAAGTTATGTCCCCTGTTGTCAGGACCCCTGTCAGTCCTTCTAGTGTTGAGTAATAGAAGCTTGAACACAAGGAAAGTGAAAATTTCTATTTCCGCCTAGATTTTGTTTTGAAAACAGAGGCCTGAATAGGCCTAGAGGTGGTAGGTATTATCTGGAAGACTAAATTGGACCACAGGTTGAAGCCTTACCCAATTCAAATCAAAAGTCAAACATAATACCACAATATATTCATATTTGACACATGTTTTTATAAGAGTACATCCAGGAATTTTCTAAAAGGGTCTTTTGGAGACTCCAAAATGACCCTTTGTAACCAAGGTCAAGGTCAAATAAAAAGGTATTATTTTTCATAATTGTTATCTCTGGCCCATCTCTGGTACTTAGAAATATCATATATAATAGCTAAATCCCTAATTAGTAATACTGAAACAAAAAAACTGAAGCATGAACACATTGGAGTGCTTTATCTGATTCCAAGGATTGGCGCACAAAGAACACTGATTCTGTCAACCATATTGCGCAATCGACTGTTATTTTGAAGGCTCCACAGACGCATACAAATGAGGTATTGGCATTTTCAGCTAGCTGTCAGCTACAAGGCTAACGAGCTAATTTCAGAGCCAGTCGAAGCCAGTTCGAGAAATTTGTTTAGAACGAGTGTGGGGGGGGGGGGCGGGGGGGGGGCAGGACGCACAGACCTAGTTGGCTTTAGAGGGCTGTCAACGGGGCATGGAAGCTCCTATTGGGTCGAACAAGGTGTCAATCAAAAGGGGAGGGTTCAACGGACATTTTGAGACCTTCATTTTGTAAATACTCCGTTGATAAATCGGAGAAAATAACACTTTTATGTGAACAAGTTGTTTCTTCCGTCGGCTAACTTGCATAATGAAACAAAGGATAATGGCTATTCATGAACGTAAAACATTGTATTTGGACGAATTACTTTACATGGTTAGATACTTTGAACCCTTGGGACTTACGCAGATCAAGTTTTGATGGCATGATTTGCACACCTGGACCTATTTGAACAACTTAGGGTGAGTACAACTTTTTTCTTTGGCATTGTTGAAGGAATGTTCACCGGAAAAAGACGTTGACTTTGCTTGCTATTGCGACTTGATCTTGAATTGGTTTATTTCAATGGAAGCACAAGAATCGTAGCTTTCCAACGATGTATAACATGTGTAGCGTCTAAAAAATATATGTTTTAGAATTTAGTGCGTCGTAACTGAGGAAGGGGGAGGCAGCATTTTTGTCTCTCGGGCGAAACAGGAGCGTAAACAGGTTAATACAGTGACAGTCGATTCAACCCATTTGGTAGAGATGCCATTTGCAGTTTTATAACTAGGAGACGTGAAGTCTAAGAGACGGGAAGTCTGGGTGACCTGAGAGGGTTCTTGTCACCTGGGGAGGAAGAGACAGTTGGTCTGGAGATGTGGATTCAACTGTATTGTTATTGTGATCTGCTGCTCTGACCCTTCCTGTTGCATTGAGTGGGGTTAATCAAAAACTTGTTTGAAGTGGCCCGCACAAAGGATTGTGGGACAAATGGTACAGAGATGTATTGTTTCAAACTGTCACTGAATTGAGTAAGCCAATCATAGACTTGATTACATTGATGGATTGACCTTATAGAATGCCATTTGATCTAACGTGTATATAAGGTAGCGTTTGTGATTGTTCTGCATCACTCTGGCGAACGACCTGTGGCTAGCACCTCCTTCGTTATGACTGATCACAAAGTACTTTGTTAAATCATGATCTGTATAAGCAAAATAAATTTATTGTAACCGCCATCTCTTGACTATTCAAATCTACACAGTGCCGCTAGAATTTTTCCATATCAGTCAGTTTGTCTCTCTCCCTTGCGCAATATTTTGTTGTTGCTGAGAAGATTGATGCTGCCTGTAGACAACATTGACTGGACAAACACTACCATGCAGGTCTAAGAGCAATTTTTTGGTTTGGTGATGTAAAATCTTGGTGAAACCCGAGTTGTGCCCACAATCTCTCTTCAAAAGAAGACGCCTTTGTGTTAACCTGTTCTTGTAGGTGCTCATGGGGCTAGGAGACACTCTAACACACACACACACACACACACACTTCAATACACAGTCACTGGAAACATGAATTTGTGCCTTCTGACCCGTGGAAGGAGCATTTAGAGTAGGGGTCATTGGAGTGAGAGGAGAGAAATGGAGAGATAAAAAGAGAGCAAGAAAGGAGGGAGAGTTTGAGAGAGAGATGGAGAGAGAAAGAGAGAGAGGTAGCACAGGGTCATGTGCAGACCTATCAGACCAAAGGATGAAGTCCCCCCCCCCACGCCCACACTGCCCTCACCTCATCTCACCGTTCTGCTAGGTGAGACGGGGAGAATGAAGGTGAAAGGATCAAACATAACACAATCACAGCAAATTTTTTTTGTTGGCTTGCGATGCCTTACAGTCTCAATTGCAAGTCAATGATCGGACAGATGGACAATGAGCAGACACCTTGGAGGTGTTTACTGTCGAAGACCTGTTCCGCTTCCTGTCTGGAGAGACGGAAGGGATCGAGGCACAGCGAAATAAAATACACACAGGTATTGCACGTGAGGTACTGTATGTTATGTAAGTCCCCTTTCTCAAAAATAGAGTTTGTTGTCGAATTTCACCTTCACCCCTTATCACCTCTCTTATTGTTCACACATTTATTCTGATCATTTCAGAATTATTTTCTTCCATACCCATAAAACTTCGAAATTCAATTAAGAAAGGGAGAGAGCGAGCAAGAGGGAGAGGGAGAGAGAGAGCAGAGGAAGAGAGGCGAAGAAAGACAGGGGGAGAAAGAAATCAAGCAAGATGTGGGGGGAGGGTGGAAACAGAATCCGACTCGGGAGAGGGAGAGGACAAGGGGGAGAGGGATGAGGGGGGGGGCTAAATGGGGGTCGAGGGGGGCACGATCAAAGGGATGAACACTCTTTCATCTCAGCGCAGAGCGAGACATTGTCAAAGGTGCAAATTATCGAGAGGAGTAGACGGGGCCAAGAGGTGAAAACAAGAGTTTAATAGAATCTACACACCTGGGCTAAACACGCTCCACAGTTTGTCCTCACACAGTTTAGGGATGCTGCTAGACATGCAACACGGAGCAGCTTTGGGAAATGGCTCATTTGGAATCATTTCACGTAATTTCAAGCCTTTTTCACATACTGTGTTGATGTTTGGACCAACAGTACCTGGAAGCTCAAAACCTCTGTGAAGCTCAACAGAAATGATCTGGGCTGTCTCCCAAAATAGGTCTGCTGGCCAATTAAACTGGTCAATCAATAGAGATGTTAGTTAATCAACATATCGGCTATTAAAGTTACTCTATGGCACATACTCATCCCTCAAGCTGGTCTGGAGGTAGGAGGATCAGTCCACATGCATTCAGTCTTTCACAGGGTGAGGAATAACACGTAACTAATGTGTTCTCTCATTGGGCTCACTAGACTTGTGTAATGCGTAGGGCCAATGCCAGGTCGTTTCTATTGAATGAGCAATGTCTCTTTAGGATGAGATAGCTGCAGAAAAAGTGGTTGGTGAGGGGCAGACGAGGCGTGTGTGTGTGTGTGTGTGTGTCTGCTGAGCAGACTTTACAGTAGCATAACGTCTTACACCGGATTGCATGATTGGAGGCCCCGCCCCCCCGCTCCCTCCATCTTCCGTCTCCTTCTCTCTCTTGCTTTGGTGTGAAACTCCATCATGTGTCAATTGTCTCCCTCTTCATCCGCCTTCTCTCTCTCACTCCATCCATTCCCTGCCTCCCTTCCTCTCTCTCTCTCACTCTCTTTCGCCCTGTCCCTGTATCTTTCCTTTCCTGTGTGGATTAGCAATTAAAAGGCAAGGATGTGAAAAAGTTCTGTCAGGAAGGCGGAATGTTAGTGGAGTTGTTACTTCCATAATATGACAATTCGCTAACCGTTACCTCTCATCACATGCTTTAGCACGACGCAGACATTATCCAATCAGGAAGAAGTGTGTGCCTCCCTGCCCTTGTTACAACAAGAATGGCCAGGAAGATATAAAAGCTGATATAAGCTTTCAATATACAGTACACAGTATATAATCAGCTTCAGGGGCTGAATAAAAATAAAAGAAACAGAGAGAAAGAGAGAGACAGAGACAGAGATATAAAAAAAAAAATGGAAAGTGATGCCAATTTTCAAATATGCTAGATTGATTTAGACTTTTTGACTAATTCTCTTTTAACGTCTACTGCACGGGCAGATCTAGATTCAACTGGTGTGTTTTTCGCTCCTCATTACATTCTTGGATAGTTTCATTCCAGCTGTTGTTTACATGCCTTTGTTGGAATGTCATATTTACATTTAGTCATTTAGCAGACCCTCTTATCCAGAGCAACTTACAGTAGGTACAGGGACATTCCCCCCGAGGCAAGTGCCTTGCCCAATCGAATCGGTAACCTTCAGATTACTAGCCCAACTCCCTAACCGCTCAGCCACTTGACTCATATATACGTGTGCCCAACCCCTGCATATGAAACCACCAGGTGTCTGCAAAAGTGTATGTGCGAGTATGTGAGTTAAGGCTTGTGTGAGAGTTTCGTGTGTCTGTGTGTCAGTATTGTGGGAGTATTTGTGTGAGTGTGTGTGGTGTGCTAGTGTTTGTATGTGTCATCACTCACTGGGGTGAGTTTAGGAGCAAAGAAAAAAACGACTTGCCAAACCCTTCATACTCCTTGGCTATTTCTCTAAAGCTGTCATCGAAGCTAGCGTCACCCAATCAAATGTGGGGGAGAGAAACACATTTGAAGAGTTAAACCCATCGTCCAATCAACGGCGTGGCGCCCACAGTGAGCAGGCCCATTTTAGGACGGGGAGAATCAATTAGACTGGCAGTCCAGTGGGTGTCTCCTACAAACATCAGCTGTTCCTCACTGATAAAAACATTTCTGTTTTTTGAGTCGGTTATGTGGAAAGGGTAATTAGTGTTTGGCACAAGCTGGTGCCAGTCTTTCAAGGCACTGCCAAGGTCTCCTTACCTTCTGATGGAGGGGCGGATGTGACACAAGCTGCACCCTGGAAAGCCAAGACCAGTTCCGCTTTTATCTAATTCACGCAAGTCTGAAACACTTTCTAATCAGGGTGGGGGACAGGGAGGAGGGGGAGGGAGGGGGAGGGAGGGGGGGAGGGGGGGGTGAGTGCCCTCGCCCCCCGCAGTGACTACGTTTGTCTCTTCATGAAGGTCAAATGTTTGTGTGTGTGAGAGTGTAACCCATGTGAATTGGTTAACCTCACTCGTCAGGTAGAAATGCAGTCCACCCACGCCAGCAAAAACAATTTTTTTGTCGGCTTAGCTGGCTGGTAGTCGTGCTAGCGAGTCAGAGGTCCCGGGATCGAGTACCAGTGAGGGGAAAGATTGGGAGGATTGACGAGCAGCTACTACGACCTGTTACATGAGCACAGCTGTGTGTGTGTGGATGAAGAAAATATTATGGAGTCCAGTTCAGTCCATTATTAGAAAGAAAACAAGTTGGTCTGACCTCACTGCATGCAAGTATTATATCAGAATCCAGCAAACATGTTCAACTCAATACATGTCAAATGTTCATCAAGAAACTAGTTTGTAGAGTAGTTTTGTGTACAACAGCCAAAAGACGTGTGCAAGGAAGTAGACTTAAAGAAGTTGAAGGCCTTACCCTAATCCTGAATGTAATTTATAAAATATATAGATATATCTCTCACGCTATGAATACAATATTATGTGACAATCACTCTGAGCCCCGGCCAAGCAGCATAGCCAGATCAGAGGAGTCAGACACAGTGAGTCAGGTTTGCACCACGCTGCATTTAATGAACAACAACAAAGAAAACACAAAAAGCAAACTCAGGTCAGCCGTCTTCCTTTGGGTCTAGGGCAGGGAAGTTCTCTTCCTCGCCCCCAGGAAGCCGTGCTTCTCTGGAGGGAGAGTCTACCTCTGTAGTGGACCAAAGGATAAAAACACGTTACAGTTTTTTACAATTGTTAACACACAAAAAGCAAGAATTTGGCACAATTTTCACAACCTGCACTTCATGTACCAATTGCTCGACCCAATTTGGCACTACTTCACACTCCCTTGTCTGCATTAGACTCTGTCAATTACACATCACCTTGTTGTCAAAACACTACACACAATGTTCAGTTGTTGCACACACTTCTCAAGTAAAATCTCAAAGCATCAACCTACAACACAACCATTCAAATCTCTTAACACTCAGGTCTGGTGAACAATTTGCAGTCAGGACTGCAGCATAAAAAGGGCCTTGGACTTCTGTTTTGTTTGGTGAACAATGGAGAACTTACAGTTTTTCTGAATTGCTAAAACACTAAAACCCATCGGCTGAACAAAGTTCTCAGTTGCCTGAACTCATGTAGCTAATTGTGCAGTCTGTTGTCAATACCTTAAACCATTTCACATGGTAAAACACAATTTGCAGATCTCACATAGACTTTTCAGCAAAACTCTAAACACATTCTCATTCTCAAAACACATTCTGCACTCTAATGCACATGTCGTCCATACTGGTAAACACAAATGGCAACAATCAAATACAAATAGAGAAAACATGTCATTGACAAAACACAACCACTCAAAATTGATTTCACTTGTTTCAAATTATGTGACACAACCAATATAAGCCAGTTCAGAGAGCAAACAGGTTGTTGAAGGTGGGAAAATATTGTTTGTGATGTCGACGAAGTGCTCTGGCCTGACCCAGCCCAAAGACAAGAAGAAGCACATTGATCACATGTTTACTCCTTAGATTTTTGTCCCTTTTACTGTAGTATTGTATACTGTAGTACAGTGCATTGTAGGCTGTATACTGTACAATGAACTAATTGTATGGCCCTGAACATTGTGCTTTCCATTTGTTACAGTAACAGTACTGACTGCTCAATAGATTTCTACTGGTTGCAAGTTCATATCAACAAAGAACAAGAGTTGTGAGTAGTGAGATGCAGGGTACAGTACTGTATAGAGGTACAAGGATGGAGAAAGAACAAAAAAAATTGCAAAGAGCAAAGCAGAGTAGTAATTTCTGGTTTTGATTACTGACTGCTTGATAGTGTATATTATTTTGATCACTTTGTTTATGATTTGAGAGCAGTGTTTGATTTTGAGCACAGGTAAATCTGTTTTGAGGCGAAAGCTTGATTTTGAGCACAGGTAAAAGTGTTTTGAGTCAAAAGTTTCATTTTGCAAGAGGATTCAGAGGTTTTGTAAATAGTGCTTGAAGATGAGGTTTTGTGTTTACAGTTTTGAGAAAATGGGTGACTGTTTCAAGAATGTGTTTTAGCAATTGTGAAAAACTGTAAGAACATATTGACAACCAGAGAAAGAGAGGGGTAGGAGTGAGAGGAGGAAGAGGAGGACAAGAAGGAAGGGGACAAGGGGGAGGAGGAGTAGGAGGACAGAGAGAAGGAAGAGGAGGAGGAAGAGGAGGAGGAGGACAAAGATGAAGAGGAGGACAAGGAGGAGGAAGAAGAGGATAAAGACAAGGAGAAGAAGAAGGAGGAGGAGAAAGAAGGAGAACGGTCATCTCTAATGAGATTCGGGCCACCATGGTTGACCATGTGCTCAACCATGGTTTGAGCATGAGGGAGGCTGGCCAGAGGGTCCAACCAAATCTCAGCCGCTTCACAGTTGCTGCCATCATTCGAATCTTCAGGATGGAGAACAAGTACGAAATCTGTTTGCCTTGTGTACTGTAATACTGCATATCAATAGAATACAGTGTGCTCATAGTATTTGTATTTTGCAGGACTGAAAGAGAACCACACCGTGGAGGAAGAACACACACTTTCACAGCCGAACAGGAGACTGTAATTGTAAATATGGTTTGTGAGAACAACGCTATCACAGTCCGACAAATACAAACTAGGATCCTGGCTGACCATACTACATTCAGGAACGTCCAGACCGTCAGCCTGTTCTCTGTGTGTACCGAAATACAACTTTTTTTGCTGCATATTTGTGTGCTGTTTTATGTTTGACTATGAAAAAAAGTAGGCCTACACTGAGACATTTACAAAAGGAGAAATGGCTCATTTTCCAGAGTCATTGTCATTCATATGGTGTGTTCCATTTCTATAATTGTGTTTTCAATTTTGCACTTCAGTGTGCTGTAAATGCTTGGTTGTGTGTCCTGTAATGAATGGTTTGTGTGTGTCATTTGAAAATATGGCTGTGTGTACCAAATGAAAACACAAGTTCAATTTTGAGGGAGTCAGGTGGCTGAGCGGTTAGGGAGTCGGGCTAGTAATCTGAAAGTTACCGGTTCGATTCCTGGCTGTGCAAAATGGTGTTGTGTCCTTGGGCAAGGCACTTCACCCTACTTGCCTCGGGGGGAATGTCCCTGTACTTACTGTAAGTCGCTCTGGATAAGAGCGTCTGCAAAATCAGTAAATGTAAATTTTGTGAACAGGTAAGAGATTTGATGGCAAAGAGTCATCTTGCAAAGGGAGTGTCAGGTTTAGCATTTTGTGTGTGACGTTTTCAGTTCTGTATGTTCAGTTTTGAGAAAGCCGTTATTGTTTTGAGAAACGTCTGTTAACAATTGTGAAAAACTGTAAGTAGCCATCTTGATTTGGTGTGGCAGCACTTCACCTCTCACTCTTCTGCCCACAGGCCATGTTCCCCCTTTGAGCGGCTGTGACTCTGCTTTAGGAGGCAGCGTCGCTAATGATGAAACGAGGCGCAGCCGCTCCGTTTCCCAACTAGCACAGGAGAGGGGAATTGGACGGCTGCTGAATTGGAGAATTGCCCAGCTGGATGAAGGCGCTGTCCATGGTGCTGGAGGTGCCAAGGGAGCCCAGTTTCAGTGGGGTTGCCACAATAATTCTCAAGACAAGTATTAACAAAGCCAGTTACACAGAGTTAAATAAATTCCCTGATGCTTAGAAGAATTGTCGTCAGAGGAGTGTAATGTTTACGTGTATTCATTTAGCAGACGCTTTTATCCAAAGCGACTTCCAAGAGAGAGCTTTACAAAGTGCATAGGTCACTGATAATAACAACAAGATCATTGCGGGTAGCCAAAACATGAAGCACATATTGTGAACAACCAAAATAAGTGACAAAGGGAAGAACCACAAGAGCATGTAGTTAAACAAGTTACAATTAAACAACATGAATCGCTATAAGTGCAAGTGTTCCTGTAGAAAAGCAAGCAACAGTAAAAAATATTTCACAGCGAGAACAACAATTTAAATCAGTTACCACTAACCAACAAGAGCAGCAAGACTCTAAGCAAGAGTCATTGTGATCCTTGAGGAAACTAACATGGGGTTCAGCAAACCATTCCTAAGTACCTTTGTACTCCCAGAACAAGTGCGTCTTGAGCCTCTTCTTGAAGGTGGGGAGACAGTCAGTGTCTCTGATGGAGGTGGGGAGTTGGTTCCACCACTGGGGGGCCAGACAGGAGAAGAGCTTGTGTTGGGACGGGGCGCTCTTGAGCAGTGGGACCACCAGGCGGTTGTCTGAAGAAGACCGTAGGTGGCGGGGGGGGGGGGGGGGGGGTGTAAGGCTGCAGGAGAGACTTGATGTAGTCGGGTGCAGACCCGTTCACCGCTCGGGAGGTCAGTACCAGGGTCTTGAATCTGATGTGGGCCATGATGGGAAGCCAGTGGAGGGAGATGAGGAGCGGGGTAACATGGGAGCGTCTGGGTAGATTGAAGACCAGGCGGGCCGCTGGACCTTCCGTCCGCCGTCATAATGGCACCTATTTGACGAGAACAATATGGGTTTTCTTTTCATTCACGACTTTATTTGCCTGGAGTAACGTTGAGTTACTCTCACAGTTCTTGTTTGATGTTATTGAAGAACGCTCACTGTTTGAACAGGGAGATAACAGTGACTCTTGGAAAGCATTTCTTTTTTTTGTGCCCAGTTTCACCAACTGGGTGTACAAAGACTGAGCATGAAGATCAAAACGATTCTTAATTCCTTCCATAAGATCAAGAGGAGCTGTTTGAAAGCAAACACTTGAAGGGGGATATTTTGATATTTTGGCAACCCTATCTATGTTTACCCTTGAACCTGGCTGACTAGAGGGGATTGACTGATCACATGCCTGGCAAACCCCCACACACACAGTATAAATACCTGTCCTCTGTAATGGTTGTACATCTTTCTCCCCCTCTCTCCCTCACTCTCCCTGATGAAATACAACCAGTTTGTACAAAAGAAGGAAAGAGGCCCTTTGATACCTCGTTCATTCATCCACTGTCAAAGATAAGGCTGGTATGGTCACTTGAAAAAGGATGAATTTACCCATGGAGAAAAAAAAGAGTGAGAGACAGAGCTAGTGAGAGTAAGAGAGAGAGAGAGAGAGAGAGAGAGACAGAGAGAGAGAGAGAGAGAGAGACAGAGACAGAGAGAGCGACAGTGGGATTCACAAAGAGAATCATTGTGGAGGTCTCCTCCCCAGGGAAGAGGGGAGGCAGAGGGGAGGACAGGAGCAACCAAACTGTCAGTCCTGTTTTTTCCCCCCCACCGGGCACCGCAGCCAGACGTCCAGACAGTCGACGGCGTCGGAGACACAAGCTGAGGAGCTGTCAGTTCCCTCGTGTCACCGCTCAGCCGTTGTGACGGCGAGTTTGGTGTGTCCCTCTGCTCCGCCCTCCTGTGCACACCGTGGTGGTGGTGGTGGTGGGGGGGGGAGGGGGCATGTTTTTTCCCGCTGTGAGACTCCGCTGTGTAAATGGAAATGGGGTGGAAATTGAAGTGTCGGTGGAGTGGGGCGGGCGGGAAGGCCGGGAGGAGGGATGGGGGGTGGGGGTGGAAACAGCCAGATAAACAGAGATGGTGAGTGAGCGTGAGGAATAAAAAGACAGAGAGAGCACGGAAGAGACAGTGACATAGGAATGAGGGGTGGAGAGAGTGTGCGCCCTCTCTGAAGTATTATCTACGTCTAAATCTGCCAAAAACCCATACTGGAATGTTGGGCTCCTAAACATCAGATCTCTATCCACAAAGGCCATTTTGATTAATGATCTAATGTCTGAATACAGCCTGGACTTGATTGGACTCACCGAAACCTGGTTAAAACCTGATGAATATTCCCCCCTGAATGAAGCATCGCCTCCGGATTTTGCGTACTCACACATCCCTCGTGTATCAAAGAAAGGTGGTGGTGTTGCTATGATATATAAAGCTAGTTTCAACCTCAGCCTAAAATCTGTAAATACCTTTAAATCATTTGAAATAATTTGCATGAAACCACCAACTATTTTAAAAAGGAATAATGCTACTACTCCTGGCCCCCCTCCCTCATTTTGTATAGTTACTCTATACCGGCCCCCCGGCCCGTATTCCCTCTTCCTGGAGGAATTTGCAGATTTTAGTGCTGATCTTGTGACATATACTGATAACGTCTTGATTATGGGTGATTTTAACATTCATGTGGATGACCCAAAAGATCCTTTAAGTAAGGCCTTTACTGCTCTAATGTATTCCACAGGTCTCACTCAGGTGGTTTCCAAACCTACCCATCTTCACTCGCATACATTAGATTTAGTTCTCACGCGGGGAATCAAGATTAGTGACGTCATTGTCCACCCCCACAATCCTATATTATCAGACCATTGTCTGGTCACCTTCAAAATGGACCTCTGCCAGAGCCTTGGAGGCACTAAGAATATTTCTACTAGCCGCTGCATAACCCCAAACACAGCTCTGGAACTGGCTAATATTCTACCCGCTGCACTAGAAGTCCTTGACGTCCCAAATAAATCGTTAAATACTAAAACGAGGGATCTGAATTTGGTTCTTCAGCTATCCCTAGACTCTGTTGCCCCTCTCAAACCAAGGAAAAGAAAGGACAAGAAACTGGCTCCATGGTATTCAGAGGAAACCCGCACTCTTAAGAGGTTCACTAGAAAACTAGAACATAAGTGGCGTACCACTAAATTGGAGGTTTTCCGTCTGGCCTGGAAGGACAGCCTAATGGAGTACAAGCAAGTCCTCATTAGGTCCAGATCAGATTATTTCTCTAGGTTGATTAGTAAGAACAAACACAACACTAAGTTCCTATTTGACACTGTTGCAAATCTCACTAAGAAAAGTACATTCTGTGTTAGTTCAGATTTCTCTCCCAATGATTTCTTAGATTTCTTTGACCAAAAAATGTATGCAATAAGGGACAAACTACAGACTAGTCCTGGAGGAGTGGCCATCAACACTGAACTTTCCCCTATACCAAGCATGCTGCATGTTGAGGCTCTCACTCACTTTAACCCTATTTCTATGGAAGTGTTCATCGAGCTGATAGACTCCTCGAAACCCACTAGCTGCCTTCTCGATCCTCTCCCTGCCAAACTCTGTAGGGAACTTCTCCCTATTATTGGACCACCCATGCTTAGTATTATTAATGAATCTATTGTAATTGGCCAAGTCCCCAACGATTTCAAACAAGCTATTATTAAGCCCCTTCTTAAAAAACCAAACCTGGATCCAGGTTGTCTTAGCAACTAAAGGCCAATTTCAAATTTGCCATTTATCTCCAAAATTTTAGAGAAGGCTGTGGCACAACAGCTCACTGAGCACCTCTCCTCAAATCAGCTTTATGAACCTCTCCAGTCTGGATTTCGTCTCCACCACAGCACTGAAACTGCATTAGCCAAGGTAGTCAATGATCTACTGTTAGCCTCTGACGCGGGTTCTTTCTCTGTCCTGGTTCTTCTAGACCTAAGTGCAGCTTTTGACACGGTGGATCATGAGATTCTCTTGGAACGTATGGAGAACTATGTTGGGATTTCTGGTACATCACTTCAGTGGTTTAGATCGTATCTATCCGATAGATCACAATATGTCCACTATGATGGCTGCTCATCCAGGAGCTCCACTGTAAAATACGGAGTACCACAGGGTTCAGTTCTAGGCCCTCTGTTATTTTCTCTCTATATGCTGCCTTTAGGAAACCTAATTAGAAGCTCTGGGGTAAATTTTCACTGTTATGCAGATGATACTCAGCTATATATGTCTATAAAGTCTGGAGAATTTCCACATGCTATGGAAAAATGTGTTTCTAGGTTGAGAGCTTGGATGACTGCAAATTTCCTTCTTCTAAATTCGGATAAAACCGAGGTTCAAATTTTCGGTCCTAAAAAATATAGAAATAATTTTTCCAATCTGACCTTAGACCTAGACGGCGTCAAAGTCTCTCAAAGCCAGCTAGTAAAAAATTTAGGAGTCACAATGGACCCAGACCTTTC